>NC_134786.1:17357706-17372706 GCF_046742065.1 Oratosquilla oratoria | reverse complement strand
ATAGCTTGTTAATGAGTGATGGACTTTTGAAATCAAAAGATCGCGCAATCAGTCCCAGAATCTTATTTGCTTTCTCAGAGGCTGAAATACACTGCTTGGATGATTTGAGGTCGTTACTGATAACTACGCCGAAATCTTTTTCACTGTCCACTTTTGTTAACGAATTTCCAAATAACTTGTAATCGTACTTACTGTTATTTGTTAAGTGTTTAGTACCGTACGGGATGGGGAACTATATATATATATATATATATATATATATATATATATATATATATATATATATATATATATATATATATATATATATATGTGTGTGTGTGTGTGTGTGTGTGTGTGTGTGTGTGTGTGTGTGTGTGTGTATCTTTTTTAACCACATATCACTTTTAATTCCATACCATCGCAAACGAGACTGAGAATCGCTCGGAGGTATCCGTTGGAAATTGAAACGTGGATGAGCCGAGGATTCGAACCCAGCTAACCCGTAACAAAGTTACATTGACGTAACCTAATACGCTATCTCTTGATAGCGTATTGGGTTACATCTTTTGTTGTACCAGCACTTTACATATTCTTTTTCTTGCTTTTGTCTTGAGACATACTTTTCCACTCCTTTATATATTTTTGTCAAAATATTCCATTTCTCTTCTACTGTTGTTTCCTCCTTGTGTATTCTTTCTCAGTCTGCTTTTTGAAAGGATACTCTTATTTTATCAAAATTTGTTTTTTCATACATCAATCTTCCCTTTCTATATTGTTAACTTTTCATGTATTTTTCCTCATTTAGTTCCAGTTCAACCAATATGTGGTCACTTTTACTTATTGGTGTCTTATATTCAATCTTGTCCACTATTTCAGGTTCTGATGTGATTATTAGGTCCAGTCTCGATGGTTCTTCCTCATTTCTATACCTAGTATTCTCTTGAATCCATTGCGTCATTGTACATTCGATAATCTTATCAAGTAGTACATTTCCCCATAGGTCGTCTCCACCCTTTATTGTCATCTCTTCCCAGCAGATTTCTTTACAATTAAAGTCACCCATTATAACTATTCTTCCTCCATCTTCCATTATCTTATTTAGTGTTATCCTTGTGTCTTCTAACATACTTTTGTGTTCTCTCTCTTCCCACGAGGCCGTTTTAGGAGGCACATAATTTACTACAAACTTCCTGCTCTTCCCATCCCTGTCCTCCACTTTTATCATAATCATCTCTACTCAATTCTTTCCATATGTGACATTCCTCACATCTATATCCTTTTTAGTCAGGGACATAACTCCACCCCCTTGTTTTACCTCTCTGTTTCTAATCCAATAATTATATGCACCATGTCCTACACTGTTGGGTTGTAGTGGACCTTTCAATTTTGTCTCTACAATTCCCATTATGTCTGGTTCTTTTTCCTTCATGTAATCATTCAGTTCGTTCAAGCCTGTTATTAATCCATCTATATTTGTGTAAGACACTTTTAATTTTCCGTTACTTCCATTGTGTTTTCCGTTTCCCTTCTGTTTTCCTCTGCTATGAACCATTTCTTCACTTTCATATTCACTACTCTCCAATAGAATTTTTCTTTTTCTGTCTGTTCTTTTCTCGTTTTTTTCTTTAGCTTCTAGTATTTTTGTCTTCTCATCCTCTCTTTCCTCTTTATTCATTTCTTTTTTTATCCATACCTTTTTATATTGCTCACTGTCTGCTAGTTTCCCTGTTTTTGCTAAGATATTCTCTGCAGTCGTTTGTGACCTGAAGTTAACCTTAATTTGTCTGGTCTTATCTCTATTGTATTTCCCAAGCCTATACATTTCTTCTAGTTGTTTCCCTATTTTTGGTTCATCTTCTTATACTACTTCTAATATATTATTTACTTTTTCCCTTTCCTCCTTTATTCTTGTAGTCCTATTTAGATTATACTTCTTTTCCATCCCTAATATAATTATACATTCATTTTTATCTGCTAAGTCTCTTACTATATTCTCCTTCTCCCTCATCACTTTAATAACTGTGTTTTCAGTTTGTTCTTTCATCTGCTGTTTCATTATACCTCTAAATTCAATTTCATTGTTCTCTTGTACTTTCTTCCAACCACTTACCTCTTTTGCTATGGACTCTTTATTTTCTTTATTACTCCTCTTTAATTCCCCATTCTCTTCCTTTAATACTCTTAACTGTCTTTCTAATTCTACTATTTCTTTAGTTAGGTTTTGATTCTCCTTCTTTAATTCTTCCAGCTTATCAACTCTGAGTAACTTTATTTGGTTAAAATTAGCTTCCCAATTTTCATTAATTTCTTTTAGTTTCTCCTCTAAATTTACTAGTTGGGGGAGGTTGTCATTTCCTCCCTCATTAAATCCATGGAAATAGTTATCTTCACCTTCCATTGCACTGCTCTTATCTATATTTCTAATCTTTACATTTTTACTAATCCCTTCGTCTTCATTATCATCCGGTCGCCGTTTGCTGACATGGCGTCTGGCTTTCTGGACCCAGTCTTCCCCTTCCTCATTTCCTTCCATTTTCCTCAGTAATCCATCCCCTTCTCCTTTTTCATCACCTTCCCACTACACCACGAGCTTTCCCCTTCCCTACAAATACAACACAAGCACTTCCTTGTTGCGATCCTCGAAATTCTTGGATAACTCCGGAGTCCGAACTTCGCTGGCACTTTGATCGACGTGTGTGTGTGTGAGTGTGTGTGTGTGTGCATGTGTGTGCATGTGTGTGTATGTGTGTGTGTGTGTGTGTGTGTGTGTGTGTGTGTGTGTGTGTGTGTGTGTGTGTGTGTGTGAAAAGACACGGGCCAAGTTCCGGGTTTATTCCTGAACGGTTTTGCTTTAAGCTTCTTCAGAGGAATGTGAAGAAGCTTAAAGCGCGACCGCTCACGAATAAACTCGGAACTTGACCTGTGTCCTCTTCTCTTTCACATTTTTTAACTTGTCATTCTCAACACACACACACACACACACACACACACACACACACACACACACACACACACACACACACACACACACACACACACACACACACACACACACACACTTCAACGAATGGACGGCTTAGAAGACGTTCTGAAGAAAATTGAAGTTTTGTGGATCCCAACGCAAAGAGAAGTGCCTATTGTATTTACAGGGTGGGGGAAATTGCTCGTGGGGTAGTAGGAAAGTAGGGAAAGAGGAAAAGGGGAGGGATTACTGAGGGAAATGGAAGGAAATGAAGAAGGAGTAGACTTGGCCCAGGCAGACAGGCGAAAGGTAAACAAACGGCCCCCCGACGACGATGAAATGTCTAATAAAAATGTAAAGATTAGAAGTATAGATAAGAGCAATACAGTAGAAAGTGATGAGAATATTTTCCAGGGATTTAAAGAGGGTGGGGGGGACACTACCCCCCCACCCCACCCCACCCCCACCCCGACTGACAAGACTAGAAGAGAAGGTCGATAAGATGATCGAGGACTTGGAGCGTAGGTTCGGTCATGTTAACAATATTATACGGAGAGTTGAAAAATTGGAAGAACTAGAGAAGGCGAACAAAAACTTAACTAAGGAAATTGAAGAATTAAAAAAACAGTTAAAAGAAGTAAAATATGAGAATAAAGTCTTAAAGGAGAATAATAAGGAGAACAAGGAGGGTTGGAAAAAAATTCAAGAAAATAGCAAAGTTGCATTCACTGACATAATCAGACAGCAAATGAATGAACAAACTGAAAACTCAGTTATTAAAGTGATGAGACAGAAGGAGAATATAGTAAGAGACTTAGCAGACAAAAAGAAATGTATAATTATATTAGGAATGGAAGAGAAACATAACCCAGATAGAACCACAAGAATCAAAGAGGAAAATGAAAAAGTAAGATATTTACTAGAATTAGTTCAGGAAGATGAACCAGAAATAATGAAACAAATCGAAGAGAAATTCAGGCTAGGGAAATATAGTACAGACAAGACCAGACCAATTAAGATTAAATTCAGGTCACAAACTACGGCTGAGAATATCTTATCCAAAACAGGGAAACTAGCAACAAGTGAAATGAATAAAGAGGAAAGAGAGGAAGAAAAACAGAAAAGACTTGAAGCAAAGGGAAAAAAACGAGAACAGGACGGAGTCAGAAAAAGAGAGATTCTATTGGAGAGTAGTGAATATGAAACTGAAGAAAGTCGACATACAAGAGAAAAACAAAAGGGAAACAGAGAACACAATGGAAGTGGCAGAAAACTAAGAGTGTCTTACACAAATATAGATGGATTAATAACAGGATTGAATGAGCTGAATGATTATTTGAAAGAAAAAGAACCAGACATAATGGGAATTGTAGAAACAAAATTAAAAGGTCCACTACCACCCAACAGTGTAGGACATGATGCATATAATTATTGGATTAGAAACAGAGTGAAAAAGGAAGGGGGTGGAGTTATGTTCCTGACTAAGAAGGATATAAACGTGAAGTGTGTCACATATGGAAAGAATACAGTAGAGATGATAATGATGGAAGTAGAAGACAGAGATAAGAAGAACAGAAAGTTTGTGATAAATTATGTGCCCCCGAAAACAGCCTCATGGGAAGAGAGTGAACATAAAAGTATGTTAGAGGACACAAAGATAACATTAAACAAGATAATGGAAGATGGAGGAAAAATAGTTATGATGGGTGACTTTAATTGCAAAGAAATCTGCTGGGAAGAAATGACAGTAAAGGGTGGAGACGGCTCATGGGGAAACGCTCTACTTGAGATGATTACTGACCATACAATGACACAATGGATACAGGAGAACACTAGGTATAGAAATGAAGAAGAGCCATCGAGACTAGACCTAGTAATTACATCCGAACCTAGAATAGTGGACAAAATTTAATATAAAACACCAATAAGTAAAAGTGACCACATATTGATTGAACTGGAACTTAATGAAGAAAAATATATGAAAAGAAATGAACAATATAGAAAAGGAAGAATGATGTATGAAAAAACAAACTTTTATAAAATAAGAGAATTCTTTCAAAAGGAAAACTGGGAAGAAATATACAAAGAAGAAACAACAGTAGAAGAGAAATGGAATATTTTGACAAAAATTTACAAAAAAGGAGTGGAAAAGTATGTCCCAAGACAAAAACAAGAAAAAGAATATGTAAAATGCTGGTACAACAAAAGCTGTAGGGAGTTAAAAGACAAAAGAGACAAAGCCTGGACCAGATGGAAAAAAGACAGAAGACCTGAAAAATGGAAAATATATACCTGTTATAGAAATGAATATGTACAAATGTGCAGAGAGGAAAAGAGAAAATATGAAAAAGATATCATAGAAAAGTGTAAAGATCAACCAAAACTATTCTACAGATTTGTAAACAATAAACTGAAAAACAAACAAGACTTGGAGAAATTAAGACAGGAGGGAGTTGAATACACTGGGGAAATGGAAATGGCGGAAATTATGAACAAACATTTTAAATCAGTGTTTACAAGGGAGAACATACAACCTGAAGAGAACGAATGGAAAGAGAAAGTCCCCCCTATGGAAGAAATAGAAGTAACAAAAAATGAAATATTAACACACTTGAGTAATCTTGATGTCAGAAAATCGCATGGACCAGATGAAATAGCAAACTGGATACTGAAAGAATGCAGGAATGAACTGGCAGACAAAATACATAGCATACTAAATAGTTCCTTGAAAGAAGGAAAAGTTCCAGAAGATTGGAAAAAAGCAAATATAGTACCTATATATAAAGGAGGAAATAAAGAAGAACCTACAAACTATAGACCAGTCTCTCTAACAAGTACAATAGCAAAAATTTGTGAAAGAATTATCAAAAGTAGATGGGTAAAATATTTAGAAAAAAACAAAGTGTTAAATCCAAGGCAATTTGGATTCAGACAAGGACGATCATGCGTCACCAATTTAATATGTTTCTATTCAAGGCTAATAGATATAATACAAGAAAGAGATGGATGGGCGGACTGTGCATTTTTATATCTAAAGAAAGCTTTTGTCAAAGTACCACATAATAAGTTGATTAAGAAATTAGAAACTGAAGGAGGAATACAGGGCAAACTACTAAATTGGATGGAAGACTTTTTGCAAGAAAGAAAAATGAGAGTAGTGATAAGAAACCAGCACTCAAAATGGGATGAGGTAATAAGCGGTGTTCCGCAGGGAACAGTTCTGGCCCCAATAATGTTTGCTATATATATTAATGATATGGATGAAGGAATTGAAAGCTATATGAACTTCTTTGCAGATGATGCAAAACTACTGAAAAGAGTGAAAACTGAAGAAGATTGTGAATCACTACAGAGAGATCTAAATAAAGTACAAGAATGGAGTAGGAAGTGGGAGATGGAGTTCAATACAAAAAAGTGTAGTATAATGGAATTTGGAAAAAGCAAAAACAGAATAACAGGAGCATATAAATTGGGAGAAGAAGGAATAAAAAAAGTAGAAAATGAGAAGGACCTGGGAGTCATTGTTATGAATAATATGTCACCTGAGAAACATATAAATAAGATTTTTGGAGAAACTTATAATCTAATAAGAACAATCAAAGTTGCATTTACATACCTGGATGAAGAAATGGTGAAGAAAATCCTATTCACCCTGATAAGACCAAGATTGGAATATGCAGCAACGATATGGTCACCAAGTACAAAAAAATGTATAAAAAAACTTGAAAGAATACAAAGAGCAATTACAAAATTGGCACCAACACTCTCAAAACTATCATATGAAGAGAGACTAGAAAAACTTGAACTACAGACACTAGAGCAAAGAAGAGAGAGAGGAGATTTGATAGCTATTTACAGAATCATGAAAGGCATAGAAATTACTGACAGAGAGAATCTGATAAAATGGGATGACAGAAATACTAGAGGACACGGAAAGAAAAAAAAAAAAAAGACAGCTATAGAAGAGATTTGAAAAATAACAGCTTTCCTCACAGAGTAATAGACAGTTGGAACAAGTTAGATGAGAAAGTGGTGTGTGCAAAAACAATACATGAATTTAAAAATAGTTTAGATAAAATGAGATATGAAGACGGGACCCCACGAGAATAGCTCCCCTTCCCGTAAAATACAACTAGGTAAATACACACACACACATGTATATATGTACAGTATGTATATATATATATATATATATATACATATATATATATATATATATATATATGTATTGTCTCCTGATTAATGCTCTTCATTAAAGTCTATCTTGGGCTATACATACATACATACACACACACACACACACACACACATATATATATATATATATATATATATATATATGTGTATATATATATATATATATATATATATATTTATTTATTTAATATATATATATATATATATATATATATATATATATATATTACTTACTTCTTACTTCTTACTTCTGCTCCCAGGTAGGCTTTCAGCCTGTCAGTCGGGCCAGCACACTTCTCCAGATTGTCCTCTCAAAGCTTCCTTCTTTTCTCAAATCCTCTATTTTTCCTAATCCATTTGCCTCTAGGATTTCTTCACCGCCATCTTTCCATCTTTTCTTCGGTCTACCTCTAGATCTGCTACCTTCTGGTCTCCAGTTCCATCTTTTCTTTGCAATTCTCTCTTCATCCATTCTCTCCACGTGCCCAAACCACCTTAGTTGTGCCTTTTCTATTTTGCTTCTAGTTGATTTTACTATATATTATGTACAGTCTATCTACATAAACCCTTTCCATTCCTGGTTTTTTACCATCATAATTTATCATTATTATTATTACTACTATTACTATTATTATTATTATTATTATCATCATTATTATTACTATTATTACTACTATTATTATAGTATTATAGTCCATTGGAATGGACGGGGGGATTGTGGAATGGACGGGGGGATGGGGGGTGAGGTAGTGTGTGTGAGCAAAATTTTGACGCAGCCCGAAGGGATTTCTCCCCGTCCTCTCCTTTATATGGGGGACGGAGAGAGGGGGTCGCCGATTTAATGAAGCGGCCTTGCTGTGGATGTGCTGTGTCTTGCGACACTGCTTCTGACCCAGGGCAGTGGACAGGGTGCAGGGATGACCCGTCATCTAGGAGGTGCTAAGATGGGAGGGAGGGTGGAGGGGTGTGGAGTGTTTTCAGGGATGGAATGGGTGGGAATGATTTTATGCCTTTTCCTTTTTGGCTACCTCCCTAGTAAGGGGGAAAAGCCTTGGTATATGTATGTATGTATGTGTTATTATTATTATTATTATCCTTATTGTTATTTTTACTACTTTCTAATGCCGCCGTTTGGTAACTACATTTTCTTTACATGACAATACCCACTTCTCTTACTCTGTGGGGAAGGGCTGGAAGACTCAGGAGCACACAGATCTAAAAACTACTACAGCAACCACTCCCCACTGCTAGTATTACTACTACTTCTGCTTCTACTACTACTACTCCCAATAGATCTACATCTGCTAGTACTGCTACTGCTACTACTAGTTCTACTACTGTTACTACTACTACTGCTACTATTACTACTACTAGTTCTACTGCTACTACTACTGTTACTACTAGTTCTAGCCCTGCTGCTGCTACTGCTACTACTACTACTGCTGCTATGGTTATGATTCACACGTATGAGTGCATTCATATTCGTCTTTATGTGTGTGTGTGTGTGTGTGTGTGTGTGTGTGTGTGTGTGTGTGTGTGTGTGTGTGTGCACGCGCACCAGTTCACAATACAACATATTGTTGCTCAGTATCAGCCCACAATCACTAATTCTTCCTCTGCTTATTTGTCTATTTTCACTTTACTTATATTTCTTTAGTGAAAAAAAAATAGAATAAAATAAAATAAAACAAAATAAAATCAAAATCGGAGTAAGAAGCAGGGAACCCGCCAATGGATCGATGGCGACACCTGGAGAGTGAGGCGGGAGGCGGGAGGTAACCCATGTCGCTGTCATCATCTGGGTGGATCCGCTCCACCAACGACAGAGGTCGTTGGACTCGTGGAGGAACGTCAGTGGACGAGGCAAGCCGGGGTATGGTGATGCACTGGGCCATCGCTGTGATTGTATGCCCCAAAGATTCAAGTATAAGGTCTCGTAGTATTCAGAAATATTATGAGATAGGAAGACGTTTTAAATATACATAGATGAAACGTAACATAAACACTTTCTTCGATTGATATAACATTAATCAACCAAATTTATTAAGTTCTTTTTCCTGTTTGGCCCTTCCTCTACACGCCACTGGTCAGTGGATAGATGATATCCATCCATCCATTCACTCATTCATCTATCCGTGGAAGATCGGGACAGGGAATGCGACAAAAAGGGATTTAAAAAGTTGCACATATGGAAAACAAAGAAATAAAACTGAGGTGACGACGGCGCGAAGCATAGAGCGAAAATATCGGGTGAGGGAGTGAGATGACCATGGTAAATTTTATTTTAACCTGACAAATACATACATTAGACAAAAATAAAATACATCGGAGTGATCATTCTAGCTAAATGTACACATAACACAAAAGGAAACTTCAATACATGATGGAAAGCTTTAATTCAATAGAATAAAAGAAATCTTTGTCATTATGAAATGATAGTAGTGGGAGGCATGTGGGTCCAAATAGGAAACTGGGTGAAATTTATAGTCTGTACGCTCCAAGTAGTCCGTTCAATAATGTGCTATTTGAAAAAAAAATATTATTCTGTATACTGTATAGTAAAGGAAGCTGTAAAATATAGTGACTTTCACTTTTTAGGATTATAGCAACGATTTGAATCAATTCTATGACACGTGGCAACAGCGCTTTTTCCTCCTATGTTGCCACACCGAGGCGTCACAGGTGAGACTAGTGGGATGGGCTATAAGTAATCGTTATCATAACACTAAAAAGTGATACTCATTGTATCATTACAGCTTCCTTTAATACTGTATATACAGAATAAAAATAAATAAAGAGGACATAGGTGGGAAATAAGAGAGAGAGAGAGAGAGAGAGAGAGAGAGAGAGAGAGAGAGAGAGAGAGAGAGAGAGAGAGAGAGAGAGAGAGAGAGAGAGAGACATGTACTAGGTTGATTTGGCACGACGTACGCCATTCCCTGAACGGACTTCTTGCAGCGCACAGACTACAACTGAAAGGGACTGTTCTAATTCCACCTTGTCTCTCCTTATTTCTCCCTCTTGAAGGTCTCTACTTTCTCCAAAAGCTCTCAATCATATGGGTAGATCCACTTCCTGTTTTTTTTTAACAACCTGGAGAAGTGTTGTATCCGCAGTCTACCCGTGACCTCTTTTTTCTTCTCCCCTTCAACATCATCTCCCTTGTCGTCCTTGTTCAGTTATCGTCACAGCAGGATTTTTTTTTTCTCTATGTGATTCTGATAGCCCCACTTCCTGTCTCCCAACCATCTCTCTTTTTGTCTTTGTCCCCATCTCTTTATTTTTATCTTCGTTTTTGTCTTATTTTCATTTGTGTCTTTCCTTTTATGGATCCTCTTGATCCAAAACTTGCTCCTTCCCACTTTGCAAAACTCTAGATCTCTCCCATTCTTAGAAATCTGGTTTCATTGACCCTTTTCTTAGCTCCTCCACATTTCCTCTCGTTCTTCTCTACAACATTTTTCTTACCCAGTTGAAATTTTTTTTTCTGTTTCCTATTCCTTCTCTATCCTATTTTCTATTTTATTTATTTATTTTTATACTTTCGCCTTTGCCACTTCTTGATCATATACCGTTCCTCTCGTTCCTAACATTTCTCTTTTAGGCTCCTCTCTACAATGACACAGTCTACCAGAGTCCTTGATCCATCTACTGCGCAAGCCCAAGTATACTTGTGTATCACCTTCTCAACGCAAGTACTCCCATTGTCATCACATAACTGTAAGACCCAACCTCCAATTCCGTGAACTATCTCCTCTCCATCTCTCCTAAATTCCCCGTGACTTCCTCCACTACTCTGTTCCCTATTGTGGCTCTCATGTCCCTCACCACCTCGTCGTATCTCACCCTCCATCTCCACTTCCTTATTCAGTTAACACCAGAAACTCCCACCATCTCATCCGGCTGTCCTCTGTGAACACATATACTTACACTACCGCCAACTTACCCCCAAACATATATTAGAAACTCTGTCTAGGGACTCGAACCCTGACCTGTGCGTATATAATCACGAAGCCAAAACGCTATCAACCGAGCCGTGAACGATGCTACAAATTTAGTGAAGTTCCCCAGAGCTTCTAAAAAATTCAATCTTAGAAACACACACACACACACACACACACACACACACACACACACACACACACACACACACACACACACACACACACACACACACACACAAACACACACACACACACACATATATATATATATATATATATATATATATATATATATATATATATATATACACACACACACACACACACACACACACACACAAACAAATATTTTTCCTGACTGAAGATTTTCTGTTTTCCTAACCAGAAACCGGATACTCTTTGGGAAACTCAAGAGCAGAAATTGTGATGAACACGACAGCGTGTGGGAAAGAGAATAGACGTAATGATGAAAAAAAAATCTTTGTTATCAGAACTGGAATGCTTATGCAGACATAAAATGTATATACATTTATGTATATTATATATATATATATATATATATATACATATATATATATATATATATATATATACACATATATATATAAGGGAGACAATTAGCATTCGGAAAGGTAACGTGTGAGTGTGTGCAATAGGACATACTTCCACGGCTCCCTCAGTTCGCCATAAGCTGCCCTCAGCATTATTACAACGAAAATTAATATAGGGAGCATTTATAACTGACGTAGCAATAAAGTCCTTACTGAAACGGAGTGAATTTGTTTGGAGTTACTCAGAGCAAAATCTGTTAAGTCGACATCATATGGAAAAATGTTAAACTGTCGACATTTGCTTGCGTTCCACTAACGTGTCGACATTTTGTGATAGGAAGTGTTTTTGTTCCTGTCGCCGCTCATTAGTCCAAATCTGAGAACACAACCTTGCACCGTCTCATCTAATTAATATTTTTTCTTCTTTGTTTTTCTTGACAGGCGACCAAAAATTGGTTCCGAAACCATTTGGAGTAGAAAAAAGAAAAAAAAAAAAAAAGAGGAAGATAACTTCGGCTCTTCGCCAAACGACAACGCCCAAGTCGAGCGAGAGACGATATGACGCAAAAGACTTAAAATTAAATTAAGACGAAGATATATTCGTCATTTCCTGCGTCTTTTAAATTACTTAAGGTTGATATAGGTTATTTTAGGTGAGGATAAGACAGGTATTGTCATTTATTGACTGTGATTTTCAAAATATCGACGACGATGTTCAAAACATGGTGCATTCCATCACACACGAAAAGCATCCAGAAAATGTTTGTTTCAACTTATAATATTTACAGGAAAAGGTGATAGTGAGCAGAGGAATCACGCATGGAGTCGCTGAGCTCCAACTGAAAGTCACCTGTGTCTATTGTACTCCGACATCCAAAGAAAGGGTGAGTTGTAACTAACAAGAAAACATCTATCCAGGGGGGGGGGTGTCACATGGATGAATAAAATCGTCTGGCGACAGCAAGATAAAAAAATAAAAATACCACCAGGTATGGCAGGGAGATCCCAGACGGCTGAAGGGTTCCCTCTAAGCTGAATAAAATGGCCTGGCAGCAGCCACGATAACAAGGAATACCGTATTTGTTGGCATATAAGACGCATCCTCAAATAAGACGCACATTTGCATAACACGCATCCCTGTTTTACAAGGATATTTTGCGGGGAAAAAAGTTTCATATTGAATTCATTGAAAGACATTTTAAAGTAAGGAAAAAAGTATGATTCTGTGTATGGAATACAATATTGTGACAGGAAAATTATTTTGATACATCTAAAATATATTTTTTGATATATTATAAAAAAACACATCATATACGTCGTCAAATGCGATAATTAGGTATTCACGTGACATTATCAATATTGATGAAATGACTTCAATACTTTCCAAAAAAGGACGGAATCATAAACTCAATAAATGTAGAGCAATGACGTCATATAACTGACGTCACGAATGTCCTGCGACGTATCTCTGTCGGGGTCCAAAGGTGCCATGGTAACCTTAGGGGAGTCAGTGAAAGACCGAGCGTTGCGTGTCGATGGTCAGTCACGTGGGAAGGTCTGGTGAGTCACGTGAATGTCATACTAAAAGAAAACATCGCGTGACGTAACCCAGTCACGTGATGACCATAGTAGGTCGGTGACGGGGGGGGGGGGGTGAAGAAGGGGAGGGTGTGGGGGGGAAAGGGCAAGTGTTGCTAGAGTCTGTGTACGAAGTCTTACAAAACAAAAACAAAAAAACGAAGAAAAAAAAAATCTACGAAAGTGACCAACAACGAGTAGTTTACTAATACCCCCACCAACAACAACAAAAACTATGCTTGATGGTGGTAGTGTTCGATTTTGACCACTTTGAGGGGAAAAGGATATAATTTTATTATCTTTTTTCGAATGTTTCAGACCCCGCCATGGTATGTAGCGAACATCTCTCCTACAATTGTCTGATATAACGCGGCGGGGGTCAGTGGGGCCAGCGACGCGCGCTGGTTCCCAACTGCGCATGCGTGGTTGCCGCCTTGTCAACTCTTTCACTGACTTGGAAACCTGAACACTTATTTCTGTTGCCGCCAGGTGATTTTATTCACTAAAAAGATGGCAATAATTGCCAGTTGACTTCGTCTACGTTTGTTTTAGTAATGTGTCTGGATTTCTGTGTGTAATTGTGTGTATATGTATATGTATATATATATATATATATATACATATACATATAGTCTTATTTGAGGAAGTTCTTCAAAAGATTGGCATTACCCATGATGTTATGGAGACATTCAACTAGAGTACATGACGTTGTCTATACTGATGCAGGAGAACAGAGATCCAAATATTCAAGTCACTTGTGGTCCCTGCCATGATGTACGGCTGTGAGACACGGACGGGCGTTGAATGCTTATCCGAAGAACCGTCTCGATGTCTTTGGGGGTCACATGAAGAATCGTTACCCCAGAAAGCCCACATGAAGAATCGTCACCCCATGAGATCCCACCTGAAGAACTGTCACCCCAGTGCGCCGAATATCAACAGTGGAATAAAGATTAGGTTAGGTTAGGTTAGGTTGAATGAGGGTTATGATTATTGTCTTCAACTTGTACAACCGAAGAATCGTAAACCCAGGATGGCCCACATGAAGAACTGTCACCCTAGGAGAGCGCACATGAAGAACGGTCACCCTAGGACAGCGCACATGAAGAATGGTCACCCTGCTGAACCCTGGGGTGACGATTCTTCACGACTTCGTATCAAACCAGAGACTGTAGTGTGGGACTCAGTATGGGCCAGATACCATCAGCATAATTCGTGAACTTCAACTTGGGCTCTATGGGCATCATGTGGCACGTTTTCGTGATGTTGACCCCGATTACAGGATCATCTCCACAAGAGGCAGCCCTCGATGGAGGAGACGAAGGATGGGGACGACGCCCACAGAGTTCATAGCTGAAGGGCCACGTGGATCGAACCTCTCGAGAATTGCTCGGAGTGGGACAGGAAGGGTGACTGCATGGGAGCTTGCTCGAAGAGGCCGTGGGGAATGGTGCCGGCGTGGGAGTGAAGTAACGCGCCTCCTGGCGTATGCCCTCAATTGATGATGTATAATATATATATATATATTATATATATATATATATATATATTTATATATATATATATATATATATATGTAATATACGCATGTACGTAAATGCATATATACTGTCATACATACGTACGTACATGCATATATACATACATGCATCCATACATGCAAACATACGTATAGACAATTGCATGCATCCATGCATACATACATACATACGCATGTACATGTATATATACATACATGAATACATATATACATATATGAATACATATATACATAGTAACATGTATA
>NC_134786.1:17332706-17350206 GCF_046742065.1 Oratosquilla oratoria | reverse complement strand
CTGTGGGACATGCGAGACAATAATGTTCGAGTGTGTTGGCCTTGGCGAGGTGACACAGCTTGCAGGTAGAGTAGTGAGACACATCCTCAGTCTGGCAGACCTGCCACACTGGTCGGTAACCCAGCCGGAGTCTAGCACTCACTATATTGTGTCTACGGACCAGTAGTCCGTGTCGACGATATTTGTGTGAGGTGTCAATGAAGTTATCATAGTGCTGTATGGAGACACTGTGAGCTCGCTCGGCGTTTCTACGATTCGCTGTTAGGGTATGCATGGCTGAACACAGGATAGTTTTGTAATGACGTAAGGAGGGCGGGGTACGTATCACTGGTAATTCGAGATCACACGCAGCCTTTGCGAGACTGTCCACAGTATCGTTACCCGCGATGCCTACATGAGATGGCACCCATAAAAAGGACACAACCAATGTATTATCATGTGCATAGGCCAATCGACACAATATATCTCGCACTATATGGTTATCAGCAGGTCTTGGAGAGGAAAGGGCGTGAAGGGCAGACTTAGAGTCGCAGATGATTACCCCATTTAAACGTCTCTCAGTAAGGAGGGTAACAGCATCTAACAGTCCATTTAGTTCACAGTAGGTGGAACTTGATGTGTCGGGCAAGCGACGGCCAATCCACCCATCTCCCCCTGGTGGTTCCAGAGTGGGGGAGAATACAGCACACGCAGCACTCCCGTCCGCCTGCATTGAGCCGTCAACGTAGAGATGGTGTGCTGTGGGAACTGAGGCAGACACACAGGCGATGGTCTCTAGGGCCAACTGTTTCTGGAGAAGGGGATGGGCCGTTTTAGACGTGGGAGTAAAGGAGACGAAAGGGAGAGGTTCTCGCCAGGGTGGCAATTCAGGTACAACCTCAGCAGCCGGAACATCAATGGCCAATCTCTGGAAGTCAGCACACACGGTACGGATAAGGTTACGTCCACCCGGCCGAAGGTGAGGCCGAGGCATATCAGGGTTGAGTGCCGCCAAGATGACGTTGGAGTAGTGAGGAGCCAGATGGGGAGAGCATAGACACTTGATGCTAAAGTAAGTGACATTAGCGTATATCCTGTCAACAAGTGGGGTCAAGTTAAGCTCAGTTAGCATGTTGACTATTCTGGTGGAGGCAGGACAGCCCAGGATAAACCGCATGACTCTGTTTTGAAACTTTTCAAGGGGCTGCAGTGCTGTCTTAGGGAGCTGACAGAGTGCAGGAGAAAGGTAGTCAATTACTGATCGTAGGAACATTATGTAGATGGTCCTAGCGACAGGGATAGAAACTCCTTTCACGTTGTTGGCAAGCCACTTGACAGGGATGAATCGTCGCTCTAATCTATCCAGCAGGTCTGTAACGATTGGATGGATACGTTGCCGTGCGGGTATGGTTGGGGTGACACGCACGGGGGCACCTAGGTAAGTGTATTGTGTGCAGTGTGGTACAACATTCCCTCCCACGGTGAAGACTGGCAATGTTCGAGGGTTGCGTGTAGAGAATATCCTACTCTTGTCGGGTGAAATTATGAGGCCACAAGCAGCTGATGAATCATAGAATGAGTGAAGGAGGACCTGAAGATTCTGGGGTGAGTCGGTGTGGATGCAAATGTCATCAGCATAACACGTGATTGTAGTGCCAGGGATGTCAGGTAGTATAGCAAGAAGGCGGTGAACTAGGACATTGAAGAGAAAAGGACTGAGAACGCCACCTTGTGGAGTACCTAAGTCAAAATTTCTGGAGGTACTGCATGCGCCCCTAAAAAGGACTTGAGCAGTTCTGTTGCTAAGGTAGCTTCTTATCCATCTCAACAAGTTACCCTTGATACCAAAAGCCACGAGTTGATCAAGTATGATGTCCCTGTTTGCAATATCAAAGGCACTCTTGAGATCGATGAATGCGACCACACTGGTGGGTGAGAGGCGGGTATAGAGATCGAGAAGGCAGTGGTGTGTACCTCGCTGTGGCAGGAAACCATACAGTCGCGGTGAGAGCTTGGATTGGAGACGAAATATCAGACGGTTGAGGAATATTCTTTCAAGCACCTTGCAGAAGCACGAGGTTAGGGAGATGGGACGAAATTTATCAGTGCCGGGTTTAGGTATGGGTACTATAATACTGGAGGTCCACGCGCTGGGTACGTAACCCCTCTGAAAGCACATATTAAAAAGCTGTAAGAGTGGGTTATCTGGGACCTTGTGGAGAAGACGTAGGACAGAGTATGTGATCCCATCTTCACCGGGAGCCGTCGCCGTACCTCGAGTGAGGGCACGCTGAAGCTCTTGTGGTGTGATGGGTACGTCATCCTCTTTATCTGACTGCAACAGGGCATCTACCAAACGGAGAGTACGAAGGTTCGCCTGGGAAGAGAGGGCTTCTTGAACAGGTGTTGGGAGGTTATCAAGGCTTGATTGTGTAGACCAGGTGTCAATTAGTGTCTGTGCATATTCCATCGGACTATGATGGAGTGCAGTGCGGGGTCGTTTCTTTACAATTTTTTTAATTTTGTGCCACATGGTTCCTACGCTGGTAAGATGATTGATGCTGTCAGTAAGGGCATGCCACGAGTCAGTTTGGGCACACTGTTGTAGACCTATCAATTCGTCACGTGACGTCTGATATTGTTGAAGATGGGCAGGAGATGGTTGTCTTTGGAAGGTAAGGCCATGTTCCATCGCCTTCCTTTCTGCCTGAAGTACACGGTCATTAAGCGACGTTGTGCGAGGCCGAGGACTACGGGTGAGATGAGGTCTGGTGACATATCGGGTGTAAAAGTTGTGTGTTGATTTCACCAGTGAGGAATATAACTCATCAGGGGAATGAATGTTGAAAGTAGGAAGCAGAGTGGTCATGTAGGAGATATACGTCGGACAGTATTTAGGAGGTATCCGGATGCAGGTGCGGGCATAAGAGGAGGAGGGTGTAGCAGGTACTGTGTAGTGGAGGCCAAGGGCAATGTGGTCAGAGAAGAGCACGGGGATGGGGAAGCACTCGACACGTGATGCTACAAGTCCTGATGTGAATATGTAGTCCAGAGTACCTCCACGGGAGTGCGTGGCACCACCAGTATCCCAGCGTGTGAGTCTGTATCGTCGTACGTAATCCAAAAGTCGAGGTCCATTCGGTTAGGGATTGGAGAAGTATCACCCAGGTCAGGATGGCGCGCATTAAAGTCCCCCATGTAGATAACACCACGCAGCGTAGGTAAGGGCAAGGCAGCCAAGTTTATTCTTCCCGGGCTGAGTAGACATTACACAAACGTAACTTGTCATGTCCTATTGCTACCTCCAACAGTTGATAGGTCATGTTTGCATCGATCGAGGTACGGAGAAGCTGGTGTGGTATCGAGGAATGTACATATGTTATGAGCCCGTTTCTGACTGGGTGGACATAAGAGACGTATCCAGAGAGTGTAGGAGCCTGTCTCTCGCCAAGCAAAGGTCCCACAAAGGCTTCCTGAATAAAGATGACAGTAGGGTTGTTCTTATAAATATATCCCTTTAGAGCTGCAAGTCTCATGTAGTCCCTTATACCGCAGGCATTCCAGGAAATGACACGAAGCTCCATAGAACTATTGAAGGTTCCCTTTGACTTTGCGAGAGCTGTGGGTGGAGGTGGCGGTAGGGCGTAGACTAGCGTGTTGTACTCCATTTGATGGGGGGGAACGAGATAGTGGTTTCTGATTCGACGTATCTAGGTGGGAGGTGGCGGTAGGGCGTAGACTAGCGTGTTGTACTCCATTTGATGAGGGGGAACGAGGTAATGGTTTCTGATTCGTCGTATTAAGGTGGGAAGTGAGAGCATTAAATTTAGTATCAATTGAGGAAACAGTGGCAATCATTGCCTTCTGGCCCTCAACAAGAGTAGTGAGTATTGTATCTGTGGAGTCTTGTTTGGTGGCGAGATCGATTATACGTGTTTCAAATGTATCATACCGTTCTTCTAGGGATTTGCAGCGAGACATGAGGGTAGCGACAGCCTTACGTAGTTCAATGATCTGGTGGGACTCCGACGTAGCAGACGAAGCACGGACAATAGGTATATTTAGTGTGGAGATGGGCGGTGGGGGGGGAGGCGGGGCTGATTGCGTCACAGGGCGTCTGGCACAACCGTGCCAGACATTTACTCCTTGCTTGTTACATCGAGGGCACTTCCAGTGGGTGTTGGTAGGTGCAGGCTGGCTGGGTGGCTGTGAGGTACCGACGGCCAAGGTAGAGTCAGGAGGTGGTGGTGGGGAGCGATGAAGGCAGGTGCGGGAGTCGTGGGTATCAGCACACCATGCGCACTTCTCTGTTGCATGACAATAGCGAGATATATGACCGACCTGCCAACATCGGTAACACGTAGGTGTGTCGTTCTTAATTTTGAGTATTTCACAGTCAGGAAGGCAGGGAAGAAAACTGAAGGAGACAGTGGTAGGAGGCGGGTCGGTCAGGTTCCAAGTCACAGCTATACGATTAATAGGAACGCCATTTTGACGAAAACGGCGGGCAGAGTGAACACCAGAGAGTTCCAGTGAGAGAGAGGGATCCACATTAGTAGGGTACCGAGTTATCAAGTAATTTGGATATTTTCGTGGTCTCTCCGGGGAGTCTTGTACATCAAGGATGAGAGAAAGAAATTCACCTGCAGTTACTTGCTCGACGATGTCTTGGCGGCACCGTGCGATGTATACGTACCGAGACGTTACAGCAGCCATCTTAACCTCGGCGAGATTTCTTTGGAGTTGAAATGTTTTACTGACTTCAGCAAGCCAACGAAGCTTCGTTTCTACGGATGGATTTTCTCTGAAAACAAGCTTCACGTAATCCGCACGGGGGGCAAAAGCTGGAGGTGTAGGTTGAGGAGCAGCAGTATGCTGCCGAGAAGGCAGTGTTAAGGAGGGTGACGGTTTTTTGTCGGTCCTGGGTGAATTAGGGATCGGTGCGGGTTTGGGTGTCTTGGCAGCAGGAGCGTGTAACTCACTACCGTTGTCAGAGTTGTCATCCATATGCCGCTTGCCAGACGTGGCAGCGACGTAGGCTTGACGGGATCCGTCGGGTGTGGACGGAACTATTGAGACAGGACTACATTGATTTGACGATGGCATCAAGGGTGGCCAGTGTTCAATGTTTGTATCCTCCTCCTCCTCACTGAGGGCTAGATCCATCTGTAGATCAGCAAGGGTGGCGGGTCCAGTGTAATCCATGACGTAGGAGTACAGGCGATGACGTCAACACTTATCAGGGGGGTAATGATGACGGGTCATGACGTCACAAGAACGCAGTGCGCATGCGCAGCAGCGGTCAGTACCGTCACGGATACCCGTCACGGCGTTCAATTTTCAAAGCTACAGAGATTATGTTCAATCACCAAAATTTGAAACGGCACTAGTTATTCACTGGGTCTTACTGTAATTTGCCGTTACATCAATGGGTGAGTGACGTACCCATGCCGTCTCACACCTCGTATTGCGCATGCGCGGGTCTGAGGTTTTCGGAACGGGGGTGGGTATGATTATTGTTTTCCTCAATTTATACCTAATATCACTATGTTATCTGTTTATTCTATCACTCTCCGTTCCCTGCAAGTCACAGTAAGTTTCAGCACTATTAGGTGTGAGCGTGGCTCAGCAGAGCCTTCACAATTAACGAAAACTGTAGTGCACTTGGAAGTAGGTCTGTACACAATGGCTGCCGAGCTTGTTGTGAGAGAGAGAGAGAGAGAGAGAGAGAGAGAGAGAGAGAGAGAGAGAGAGAGAGAGAGAGAGAGAGAGAGAGAGAGAGAGAGAGAGAGAGAGAGAGAGAGAGAGAGAGAGAGAGAGAGAGAGAGAGAGAGAGAGAGAGAGAGAGAGAGAGAGAGAGAGAGAGAGAGAGAGAGAGAGGGAGAAGGAGAGAGAAACTGTGGCCACGGTAATCTTGCCTTGGTTCGCAGTGGTCGTTCCTCTGGGTTCCATTACCAGTCCGGAAGAATAAAATTTTTGAGGTTTTTTCTTTAATTGGAGCCGACGCGGCAGGAAAAGACGTCATTTCAGATTTGCGTCGCCTTTTCTACCCGAATGATATCGCTAAAAAAAAAAAAAAAAAAAAAAAAAAAAAAAAATCTGGAAGACCTTGCTTGGCAATGTTTTGTAAAAACTCACCCACCCACCCTATCGGGAGGCCAGGACGTTGCCCCTCACAGAGGACTTTTTGGCGTGAAATTTAACAAGCCATGCCCGTGGTTCGACTTCGCCGGTGGCAGGTTTCGAACCGCCATCCCCTAGACCTTCGCCCAAAATAACGACGCCCTAACCACACTGGATACACTGGGTCGAGTTTTTTTTTTTTTTTTTTTGGGTGGGAGGGGGAGGGTGGTAGGGGCAATCCGATCACCGGGTCGAATATGAACGAAGCCAAGCTGTCTTTATTTTTTTCTTATCTATTTATCATTTTACTTTTATTACATAACGACAAATAGTGTTGCTTATTGATCTATTTTCTTCTTTATTCGTACATTTTTTTTTCTGTGTAAAAATTAGTGGATCAGCAAAGGAGGGCTCTCGACCCTACCCATCCCGTTCCACAACCGTTCTCGTGATAGGTGCCCTCACTTGCCGTACAACTATACAACCATCTTCATTCGCTGACAAAATGTCTCCGTCTGCTTAATTTTCTTGATTTTCTTTTTTCTTTCTCTCCGTTACATTTCCTCCACTTCTTTTCACAGAACTGCCTAGTGTAGGCCTTAGGGTCTCTTGCAGTCTCCTTCATTCTTATGTTCTCTTCAAATCTCCTTTCCTTAGTGAGAATCTTCAGTCTCTCCCAGTCTACAAGAGACCCTAAGGCCTATATTATGTAGTTCTATGTCCATGACCACCTATTATTCCTATCCATGAAGTTATTTCATCTTCTCTTCAAACGAACAACTGTTTCAGCGTTTACTACTACATGGTTATTAAAACTATTCCATTTGTTAACCATTATATTGGTAAATCAATTCTTGCCTATTTCCTTTTTAAATATGTGTTCAATCTAAACCCATTACTACGAGTTCTGCCCAGTTGCCTTAATATGATGACCTTGTCTGCATCACCTTTGTTAAGAATAATCTCATTTTAGCTATCTTGATCAAGTCCATAAAGACGATTAGATACAGACCAAAAAGGTCTCCTGTCGGCATGCCCTTCCTATGTAATCCTTTGTAGAATACAAAGATGGCTAATGTGTACCTGGTTACTATGTCTATTCCACTGCATCTTTTGTTTATATTCTTTCGTTATTTTCGCTGACGTTTTCCTTCTGAGCCTGGTGACTGGGCACCTCACATGCAATGACAGAACCCCTGGAAGCATGGAACTACCAGGATCAATCGGAAGATTCTCTCTCTCTCTCTTTCTTGTCTTTCAATGGAAGGTTCTTGAACTATCTTCCTCACGATACCTTCCCCTCTTCCTTTGGGACTATGCCTCCCCCCCCCCAAAAAAAAAAAAAAACAGATTTTCAGAAGTTCCCATGAGAGAGAGAGAGGAGAGAGAAAAAAGAGAGAACGAGAGAGTACAAAAGAGAAAGAGTGTGCGAGAGAGAGAGAGAGAGAGAGAGAGAGAGAGAGAGAGAGAGAGAGAGAGAGAGAGAGAGAGAGAACTGCCTGTCCAGGGTGTGTCCCCGGTCGTCCGAGGTCAAGACGTCTTCCGGTCATCCGGCCACTCGCCCAACCGGAACCGGAGGACCTCGAGAGCCACTTCGGCAAGCCACGCCTTTCGAATTCCGACAATTGATCCGCGCGGTTCGGTGGCAGTCTCTTGCGCAGTTCCGCGTTCCAGCGCTCCCTTGCACATTTGGCGAATCTGGCCCTTCTCTCCCTCCCTGACGCCGGTGAGGTTAGGGGGTGGGGGGAGGGAGGTGTCCTGGTCCACCCTAATGGTGTTTCTCCCCCTAAAAAGCGCGGATTCACGACTTGATTTCCTTTGAAAGTTTTTGTATGAATGGCGGAAGCATGGAAAAATGAAGTACGTGTTTACATACACCACATATTCTCGGCTATAACAGTACCACGGTACTAGTAGGTACCAGGGTATTATTAGATTAGAAATAGTACTAGGATACTAATAGTACCGGAGTAACTGATGATACCAAACTACTGCACAGGAGTACTATGATACAAATAATACTCATAGTACATGAGTACTTAGTACAAGACTACTGATAGTTCAATAGTACTCATAGCACACAAGTACCTAGTACAAGACTACTGATAGTTTAATAGTATGAATAGTACCAGAGAGCTATTAATACCCATTTTAGCAAAATTCCAAACACCTTTGATTCATTCAATGATAATCTAATGGAGGGGTGCTTTTTATATATTTGATCTATTCTTCATTTATTTATTTATTCATTTATCTATTTATTTATTTTTAGGAAAGCTCGCAAGGTGCTCAGTATTCTTGGCCCTTGTGCTCGACCTCTGCCAAACTGTTCAATTGAGAAATTTCATTTTATCTTGTTTTATTTTCACTTTCATTTACTCTGATTTCATTTATTTGTTTGTTTATTTTAATATCTATTTACTTATCTATTTTCATAGACTTTTTATTTTATTTTATTTACTTATTCATTTATTTTATTCATTTATTCAATTATTTGTTTACTTATGTATCAATTTATTAGTTTATCTATTCCTTCACTAATTCATTTAAGTATCTATCTATCTATTCATTTTTATATTTATCTTATTCATTTTTCATTCCTTGGTAGCAAGGCTGGAGGGTTATGGCCATTGGGGCATTCCATGAAGGGAGGAAAGGGGGCGTGGCCAAGCGACCTGACCTTGGCCATGAGGTCCTTGACGTCACGTGGGTCGTGACCAACGTGGGCCACCCGACCACAGTGCCCACTGGGTCTTGGCTCTTTCTGACCGGTTTATGAGGGAGGATTTTGGCAATGTCGTATTACTATAGAACTGCCTTAGCCTGGTTGAAGAAAACGGTCTTGATAGCCAGTATTCTGCATGACGAAAATAAATAGATTGATAGATAAACACATAAATAAATGAATAAACAAATAATTTAAAATTGAATGACTGAATAGGCAAATAATTGATTAATTGATAAATACATAAGTATCTAAACAAATAAATAATAAATGATAAATAAATGAATTACTGAATAAGTAAATGAGTGCATATGTAAATAAAACGGGTATAAATGAATATCAAATAAATCAAATAACAAATAGATGAATAAACAGGTAAGTGAATAAATGAATAAATAAATAAAGATAGATCAATAAATGAATAAAGATAAATAAATGAAAAGTAAATGGATGAATAAACGAATAGATCAATAAATATATAATTGAATAAGTACATGAATAAATTGGGGAATAGTATAAGGGGGCACATCTTGACAAACCTCACAGATGGCAGCTCCCAGATTAGTTTCGTCGTCGCTGCGAAAATAATTAATCTATTAACAGTCAACCAAACTTTTTGTTTAAAAAAAATGGTTTAACTTAAAGAAAATTGACTCAAGATACCTGGCCCAGAACAATCCACCATCGAAAACATTCTAAAACGATTCACGGTAACGTCAACTATAACAATACATCCATCGTTCATCTGCTGCCTCATTCCGCGCATGCGCACTACTCTAATTCCACTTTTGCCTGACGCCCTGTTTTTGCCCACCACACCGGACGTCCCCATCTATCATTATCGAGGGTGTGGGTGTGGGCGTGTGGGTGTGGGGGGGGGTGCACATGGAAATCTTCAGCCCTGCAGGTCCACCACGCCCTTGACACTGTCGGGTCACCCACGCACACCCAAAGGCAGCGCCGTGACCCTGGGGTCGGACAAAGAGTCTCGGTAGAGATTTTAGCGCGAGAACCTGGGCGCTTTGAGGTCTCGACCCAGTTCCAAAAAAGGGGGGACGAATCATGATATTTTCGGCCTCAGCAAGGATTGTGGGGACGGAGGTCCTTGGCTTTAGGGGCCAGTCACGGCTGAAGGCAAGGTCTTCCTGTCTAGGTACCACAAGTAGCGTGTTCCCCGTCCCTGCATCGCCAGATTAAAAGGAAAAAAAATATCTGTTAAGAATACTACATTAATGGCAGAAGTCCTTACACCTGGACACGCCTTGCTGCGGCCGAAGCCATCACCTGTGGCATATGGATGGTCAGGGGAAGCAGCCGCCTTCTACAGAAAGGTCTTCACGTGTAAAGCTCTTCAGAGTTCCCGGAGATGCAGGGATGACCCGTCATCCAGGAGGAGCCAAGATAAGGGGGAGGGAAGGGGGGAGGGAAGGGGGTGGAGTATGTGGGGATGAAATACGTGGGAGTGGATCTATGCCTTTGACTTTGGCTACCCCTTGGTATATTCTTGGTAGCTTGTTATCTGGACGTCATTGTGTGTGTAACATAACCCTATGAAACTATCTTAAACTTTTACGTTTCTCCTTAGATTTAATCATTTATTTCATAATTTACTTGTTTTATTTACCTATCTTTTATCTATTTATCTATTTATTTGTCTATTTTTAGGGAACCCCACAATCACAGAAGCCTCAGTCTGCCCAGCATTTTCCTAGTTTACCTAATACTTATCTAACTTTAACTAACCTAACCTATGTCTAATGTCAGAGTTGTGTGTGGCCTTCTAGAATATTGAACTCCCAATGCCTGTGACTGGATGAAAATGGTTAATGTATTCGCTTACCAATAGCTTGTGGATGAACTTATATGTCCGCAGAGGCTCCTGTTTCTCCAGTAAGTAGGCAAGTAGGCAAGTAAGTAGGCAAGTAAGTAGGCAAGTGAGTAGGCAAGAAGGAAGGAAGTTATTTGGGACAAAGTCTCGCGTGGTGTAGCTTTTAAGTTGCTGTTGTTTTTTTATGGTAAGTTCAATCAAAAAGCTCTGATTCTTTTTGTGACCTTTACCGGAATAATAAAAGGTTGGGTTTTGAGGAAAAGAACGGCATGTGAGAGTGATAAAAGAAAATTACTTATACATATTTATCCACATCAGTCTTATTGTTGTCAAAATAAGGTACTTAAAAATGCTTGTCCACATAATTATAGTGAATTTACGTACTTTATTTTCCAATGCTCGTACTTATATTCTACATGTTTTCTGTATATTTTTTTTAGGACAAATTGATAATATTCACTCATGGTATGCATACAATAATGAAAGTAATTCTCATAAATGTATCTACCAGATTCCTCTTAGCAATTTTCCAAATGAAAAATAAGAAATCATGTTATTTTTGTAATACAAAATGACATACGATTATCAGAGTTATATAGTGCTAGATTTTAAGACTAACAAGTGAGTGCTTTTGGCACATTGTACAACAACGGCATCAGGTCTGCGTACAGAATGGAACATAAAAATGTCGATGATTTACGTTGTACAATAGTGTGGTATTATAAAAAAAAAGTTAGATTTTCCTCTTGGTCAGAAGAACAAAATTACTTTCGTTTTGTAATCGCGACTGTCATTTATTCATTGCGCTCTTCTAATCATCTATAACTTGAAAACCACGGATATATATATACGAGCTCTACCTAGGAAAGAAGTAAAAAGATAATTTAATTCACTTGTTATACCTGCCGCACAGTAACCAAAACTTCAACGCGGAAATAATAGTCTTGAAAGTCTGACAAGAGCTGTGATGGTTGCGGGCAAGACTCAAGACTTGCTTCCTAATGCATGGCAAAAAAAAAAAAAAAAAAAACAGAGAGGCGGCAAACAGCAGGAGCCACGCTGTCTCACACGTTTCCAAGACGACGACAGTGAAAACGACAAAGACGAAGACGACAACGACGACAACAACGTACTCTATCCATGTTTCGCTCGCTGTACAATATATAAATGACTATGTAGCACAAGCAATTATGGGTTTTCTTATAATAAACATGCACATACATAAACATATTTATGCGTACACACACACACACACAGACACACACACACACACACACACACACACACACACACACTGGTGTAGTGGTACTGACTTGGCTAGCTATCTCAGCGGTTACGAGTTCGATCCCTGTCCAGGAAAAAATCAAAACGATGGAAGTCGGTAACCACTCCCTTGGGTAAGGAGTAGGTGTGTATGTGTGTGTGTGTGTGTGTGTGTGTGTGTGTGTGTGTGTGTGTGTGTGTGTGTGTGTGTGTGTGTGTGTGTGTGTGTGTGTGTGTGCGCGCGCGTTAAGTTACACCATTACCAACAGATCGGGTCAGTTGAGCAACAAAGCTCTCATCCGGAAAAGAAATGAGTGTCTCTCACTAGTCTAACACGTGGTTCAAGGCCAGAATTAATCACATACACATAGAATTCACTTCACAAAACAAACACGGCATAATTCCTCCCTCTCTGACAAAATAACGACAATAACACAGATCCTTGGAGGGACTAAATATGAACAATTCCTTTAGCGATCAGAACCTGGGAGTCGGTCGACTCTGTGATCGATGACGACTGATGACGTGATCTCATGATTCATTCCAAGAACGCTCCAACATTAACCCATTCAACTCCGATGACAAGATGTCTTGTCATTTGGTGAAATAAAACAAAAAATCATAATAAAACAACAAAATGTTTGATGATCAAACAGCACCAGAAAAATATGACGTCATCAGTCCTCCTCGAGGAGGACTGATGACGTCATATTTTTCTGGTGCTGTTTGATCATCAAACATTTTGTTGTTTTATTATGATTTTTTGTTTTATTTCACCAAATGACAAGACATCTTGTCATCGGAGTTGAATGGGTTAAAGGAACCTTTCTGATGGCGTCATTAATTCTTACAACGGACTCTTGTCAGATGTGACGGCGATTGCAATGCGTCACTCGACATGCTTCTCTTAGGGTCTAAATGTTACAAGTGCTAGTCGCGTGACCAAGGACTTTTATATATATCTCTACGAATCAGGGTCTAAAAAAGGCTGTGAACAAACAACAGCGCGTTCGAGTAATGTTCCTCTTATTAATCTATTATTATCATTATTTTTTATTCATTTTTTTTCTTTGCTTTTGATTCGTAAGTTGCAGTGTGTTGGCATTTGCAAAGGGGTAGTTTTGTGTTAACACGAAAATAAACACACACACGCGCGCGCACACTTACACACACTCGGTGGCGCAGTTGGTAGAGTCCCAGACTGTCAGTACGGCGGTGCCGGCGGTACCTGGCTCAAATCCTGCCCAGGGCTGAAATTATTTCAGTATCGCTGCGCTTCGAGTCGTTACTCCAACTCTCGTGGGCGGGGAGTTGGGTGTGTGTGTGCGTGTAAGGTCATAGCATTACCCATAGATCGGTCATACGAGCTCTGAGCTTTCTTCCGAGAGGGAAATAGCTGTCGATCACGAGTCCAACACGTGATACAAAAGACCAAGGTGAATCACACGCACACACGCATACACTCACACGCACGCACATATACACATATGTACGAACACAAACACATGTACAAACACACACGAATTTAAGAGCAAACTAGACACTGCGAGATAAAAAAGACGGGACACCACGAGCGTAGCTCCCCTTCTCGTAAGATACAACTAGATAAATACAACTATGTAAATACACACACGAACACACACACACGAGCACACACACACACACACACACACACACACACGCACACACGAATACACACACACACACGAGGAGGGCGGGGGATGCAGGAGTCCTTAAGATGGAAGAGATCTATCAAGTGGAGACAAGGCCTTCTTGGCAGCAGCAGCAGAGGAAGAAAGATCGACACAAGCAGCAAAAGGCTATGGGGCGAAAAAGGACTCGACAAATGCTCGGGATACTTCCCCCCCACTCCCCCCCAACAAGGTCGCAGGGCGGGGGGAGGGACTCTGGGCAAAGTGGCTCTGACAGGAACTGGAGACTACGAGAGCGAGGAGAGAGAGAGAGAGAGAGAGAGAGAGAGAGAGAGAGAGAGAGAGAGAGAGAGAGAGAGAGAGAGAGAGAGACAGCGAGAGAGAGAGAAAGAGAGAGAGACAGCGAGAGAGAAAAAAAAGACGATGAATCAAAAATGCTCCCAAGTAGTCTGCGACAATTTTTTTTTTTTTTTTTTAATTGAAGACCACGATAGCAAGGAGAAGAATGATGAGGAATTAAAAATGCTCCTAAGTATTTTATTCATTTATCTATTTATCTATTTTATCTATTTTTTAATGAAGTAAAGGAAAGATTTTCGATATTGTATGCCGAATGAAGAGTGAAAAAATGAATCATATAAAAAAAGAAATGAAAAAAGAAAAGAAAAACGCGGCAAGTATTCGATGCAAAGGATAAGCACGTCGGTAGGAGACCTTTTGGTCCATAAATAGGTCGGATGCGAGGAAAAAAACTACAACACGTCATGTTTGTTTGTTCATCTATTCATTTGTTCATTTATTTACATTTTTATCTATATATTTATGTATTTATTTATCTATGTATTTATCTATTTGTTATGGAAAAACAAGGAAGTTAGAGTCAGAGAACATAACTGAATACAGGAAAACACACATACACACACGCACGCACATACACACGCACACACACACGCACACACACACACACGCACGCGCACACATACACGCACGCGCACACACACACGCACACACACACGCACGCACACACACACGCATACACACACACACACACACACACACGCACAAAAAAACGTGGACGCACACTGGAAGGTTTTGAAAAATTAAACAGCAAAAAAAGAAGAAAAAAAAAAAAAAAAAACAGACGATGGATGCCTTCAGACTATGGTCCTGCTCACACTAGCGGTTGAAACCGCGGCGGTAACCAATGGTCAAGGAAGAAAAGATTGCGTAGTTGTGTGTGAATACCTCCATTGACTTACACTGTAACTGACCCGCCGCGGTTCAAACCGCTAGTGTGAACAGGGCCTATGATCACTGAATTAAGGTTAGGATAGGTTAGGTTAAGTTAGGCTAGGTTAAACTTGTTAAATCGCTCTAACAGTCATGATCACTTAATTAAGGTTACGTTTGGGTAGGTTAGGTTTGGTTAGGTTAAAGTAGGCTAAGTTAACCCAGTTAAATCGCTCCATCAGTGATGATGATTTAATTAAGGTTAAGTTAGGTTAAGTTAGGCTAGGTTAAGCTTGTTAAATCGTTCAAACAGGTTATGTTAGGTTTGGTTAGGTTATGCTAGGTTTGGTTATGCTTAGTTGGGTTAAGTTAAGCTTGTTAAGATCAGCCAATTCAACTGTTAGTTGAGGAAGATTAAACAGCCCCCAGATACTCTGGGCACCTTCATAACGTCAAAGCACATCAACAAAGGCTCGCCAAGGAAGAGAGATATTTTGGACCTTAGTAAAGGGGGGGGGAAACAAAGGCCCATGGGGGCGGGGAGAGAGATAGAGAGACATTGATAGGGAGAGAAAGAGAGAGAGAGAGCGATAGAGGGAGAAAGAGAGTGACAGAAAAATGGGAGAGGGAAAGAGAAAGATGAAAGGAAAGAGAGAAAGAAAAAGAGTGTGAGAGAGTGTTTGCATGCGTATGTGTGCATATGTGTGTGTGTGTATGTATGTGTGTGTGTGTGTGTGTGTGTGTGTGTGTGTGTGTGTGTGTGTGTGTGTGCGCGCGCGTGTGTGTGTGCGTTGATGTGTGTGTGTGTGTGTGAATGCGTGCGTGCGTGCGTGCGTGTGTGTATGTGTGTGTGTGTGTGCGCGCGCGCGTGTGTGAAGGGATGGGAGGGGGAGGGGGAGGTGGGAGGGAGTGTTCAATCATCGTCATTGCTCCCTCGTTCGTCGTCTATATAGGGGCTGAGGACTTGGCCTACTCTGTCATTTCTCCTAACAGGACCACACGCGCGCACACGCACACACACATATACATACACATACGCACACATACACACACACACACACACACGCACAAGTACGTACTAAAATCAAATCCATTTTTATCTTTTTAATTTGAACTTTGAGATGCCTTCTTTAAATTTACGATTTTGAAATCTCATCAATAGGAATGTACATCTTAAGTTTCAATTAAAATCTAAAATGTTCAAATTTCAGCTTTCATCGTCTAGCTTTCAAATTCAAACATTAAATTTTGACTTTCAAACTTAAACTTCAATTTTTGACTTTCAAATTCAAACTTCAAATCTTTACTTTCAAATTGCGATCTCTTTATAACTTCCAATAATTTATGAAAATTGAACAAGAAAACACCTAATTATCCACATTTTGTGCCTTATATGGTTTACTGACGAAAGCAACCGACGACGTGACGTCATGTCGACTCAGTCTTCCGACAACGAACAACCCTGAACGAATAATGGAAGACCAAATCGAGAAAGTCACAAACATGGCGTCTCGAACCTGAATAAACACGTGTGGCATTAGCCTAGATAAAGTTCATGAAGGTGATATAAAATATTTGTATGTTTAATTTCCTTATGGAAAAAACGAGAGTCGGTTGGTAAGCTTGTTGCTTACTATACGAAAATTCGTTCGTAATATATTTTTATATATTTCAACTCATCCATTTATTTATTCATTTTATAAATTAATTTTCTATATCTTTATATTTTTCATTTTGTTTCAAAAGATTCACCAATACGGCTGTCTCAGTCAATCGACTAAACCCTAACTGTTTGTCGTACAAAAAAAAAAGAAAAAAATTAACAATCAAGATTACCAAGGTATTTACTAACTCCTTTGCAAGAGAAGGTAAACTTGGTGTTTTTTCTACACTGATTACACATCTCGCACTCCCCTTCCTCGACATTCTCTTCTTATAAGCTGAAAGCATCGACAATCGGAGACTTGAGCTCAGTTATGATGATATATTTCTCTCCTTTAAGGCAAGCAGATATTTGCGGTGACGTCACCGCCAAGCCGACATGGCGTCACGGCCAATGGGAACGAAGGAAATTGTTGATCTGATAGATGGAAATTTGAAAGCAGTCGTGGTTTTGATAACTACAGTAAAGGTGTCGTGTATACACGCACACTCATACACTCATACACTCATACACAAAGTGTGCACACGCACACACACACAAAATACACACACACACATACAAAGTACACACACACACACAAAGTACATACACACACACACACACACACACACACACACACACACACACACAAAGTACATACACATACACACACACACACACACACACTCAAACCCACACACACACTCACACACACAAACCCACACATACACACACAAACCCACACATACACACACAAGTACACATACACACACAAGTACACACACACACACACACACACACACACACACACGACTCGACGGCGAAGTGGTCAGAGTTCCCGGTCGCCACTACGGCGGTCCGGGTTCGAATCACGCCAACAGCTGAAACAATTTCAGTATCGCTACGCTACGAGTCATTACTCCAACTCTCGTAAGCGGGCAGTTGGGTGTGTGTGTGTGCGTGTAAGGTCACAACATTACCCATAGATCGGTCATATATGAGCTCTGAACTCTCTTCCGGGAGGGAAATAGCTATCACGAGTCCAGCACGTGATCCAA
>NC_134786.1:17325206-17327706 GCF_046742065.1 Oratosquilla oratoria | reverse complement strand
ATACACACACACACACACACACACATATATATATATATATATATATATATATATATATATATATATATGTATACACATATATATATACATATATAGTATATATATATATATATATATATATATATATATAATATATATATATATATATATATATATATATATATTCCTTCTCTCCTGGACGATGCCAAGCAATTCTATTCATCTGTGAGGTTACAACCACTGGGACTCGAACCCTTGGATGAGCGATTGCCAACCATATACGGTAACGTCCTTGCTTTGTAGTAAACAATCGTTCATTCAAGGGTTCGAGTCCCAGTGGAGGAGCTAGTTAAAAACATAAGGATGGAGGAGACTGCAAGAGACCATAAGGCCTACACTAGGCAGTTTCATTTCCGTTACTATCTGTCATCCTTATCTATAAAGTTATCTCATCTTTTCTTAGAAAAATTCTTTCCTTATATAAATCTTTCCTTATAAATATCTTTCCTTATAAAAATCTTATAGAAATCCTTGGAAGAGAATTATTGTTAAAGGATACCACCGTAAGAATCTCACGGTGGTATTCTGAAAAAAAATTCTTTCCTTATATAATTCTTATATAAATCCTTGGAAGGGAAAGAATTTTTTAAGAATACCAATTCGTTAACCACTCTGTTGGTAAAGCAGTTCTTGCCTATTTCCTTCTTGAACCGAACTTTGCCCAATTTAAAGCTATTACTACGAGTCCTGCGCTGTTGGCACGCCGCCTAATCTCGGTATCAAACGGGTTTCATCTCTTCAAAGTCAGTGACGATCTTGAAAACCTTTGTCCTGGTCAGCGCCGGGTGATTTTATTCGTCTGGAAAGTTTCCTCAAGGGGGAGAATTCCTTAGACTCAAATCGACAAAGAATCGTTCTGAGCTTCGAGGGAGAGAAGACAATTTACTTCGTGTGATAACTTTGCTTTGCTTTGTGATGACGTCATCAGTCCTCCTCCTCGAGGAGGACTGATGACGTCATATTTTTCTGGTGCTGTTTGATCATCAAACATTTTGTTGTTTTATTATGATTTTTTGTTTTATTTGACCAAATGACAAGACATCTTGTCATCGGAGTTAAATGGGCTAGAAGAGCTCCGTGAGACATCGAATGAACAGGGAGATCGAAATCAAGAAGACCATCAGACGATAGGAACGTTAATAAAATCACCTGACGGCAGCCAGAATAGAAAAAAGATGGCCACCCGCGTCGAGAACACTCTGATAGTTGGTATAGTGGGTATGCGTTGGTATGCGCTGCTTTCATCGAAGGCAAGGAGAGCTTGACATATCAGGAGCTTCTCCAAGGCTGTGCTTAACGTAAAGGCAGTGTGTGTGTGTGTACGTATGTGTGTGTGTGTGTGTGATTCACCACGGTTTTGGATCACGTGTTGGACTTGTGATCGACAGCTATTTCCCTCCCAGAGGAGAGCTCAGAGCTCATATATGACCGAGCTATGGGCAATGCTGTGACCTTACACGCACACACACACCCAACTCTCTGCCCACGAGGGTTGGAGCAACGACCCACAGCGCAGTGATACTGAAATTTTTCAGCCCTGGGCGTGATTCAAACCCGGACCGCCGTAGTGGCGGCCCGGAACTCTACCACTGCGCCACGAATGTGTGTGTGTATGTGTGTGTCTGTTTTATTTTACACACACTGAATGGTCCCCAGCGTACATATTTTCATCTTTTTAACCACATTATTCTTCAGTTTAATTCCATACCATCACGGTCGAGACTGACGAGGAGCTCGATGGAAGCATATATACGGAAACCGATACATGGTCAGGCTAAGGACTCGAACCCAGCTCAGACGTAACAAGTGAACAGTGACTTAGACCATTGCGCTATCAAGTGTGTGTGTGTGTGTGTGTGTGTGTGAGGCGTTGGCGTCAGACTGGTAGCAACTGTCGCTAATCAAGACACCAATTCTTGTCAGCATTTTGTCCCTCCCATTATCATCCAAGTGTCTTGGCGTAGCAACATCTACGTCATAGGTGTCAAAGCGACACAAGAAGCCCCCTTGGCATAGATCCCCCTCCTCAGGTGGATAAAATCGCCTGGCGTTAGATTGAAGTATTTGAAGTGTTACGTGGATACGAATGAGTCAATTTGGTATTAGTGTGTTCGATCAACGCTGTTAGGTAAAAAAAAGGACTTCGGGTGGGGGCAGGTCCCCCCCCCCTCCTCTAATTCTGATTCATTGGGGAGGGAGGGAAGGAGAAGAGGAGAGTGGGGTAGGCACCAGATATACACCCAACTGGTGTGGCATTATTATTACTATTATTTTCATTATATTATTATCATTATTAATTATTATTATTATTATTATTATTATTATTATTATTATTATTATTATTATTATTATTATTATTATTATTATTATTATTATTATTATTATTATTATTATTATTATTATTATTATTATTATTATTATTATTATTATTATTATTATTATTATTATTATTATTATTATT
>NC_134786.1:17315206-17320206 GCF_046742065.1 Oratosquilla oratoria | reverse complement strand
GACGAGAGAGATGGAGAGAGATTAAACGAAACAGGAGGAGAGAGAGAATTAGAGAGAGAGAGAGAGAGAGAGAGAGAGAGAGAGAGAGAGAGAGAGAGAGAGAGAGAGAGAGAGAGAGAGAGAGACAAACGAGAGAGACCGAGGATAAGATTGTCCCTTTTGCAGCTGTGACCACAGCAACGGTCATAAACAGCTTCACTTTTGGATACTGAGCGGGCAGCCAATGACGCTAACGTCGTCGTTATGAACACAGCCGAGTCTGAGCAAAATAATTCAAGAGCAGTAAAGTTTCTATCACTGTAGTTGCGACAGATAATATTCTTGAATAATATATTACACGATGGTGTGGCTACTAAAGGAAGAACCTAATCGTTGACTTATCTATATCTATACCAAGATCTTTTTCCCCCTTATAAGGGAGGTAGCTTAAGTCAATGATACGTACCTACTCCCACCCACCACCATTTCCCCACACCCCCTTTCTCATCTTAGCTTCTCGTGGATGACGGGTCATACCTGTATCACGCCCACTGCCCTGGGTCAGAAGTATATGTGTAGACACGTTCGAATGTGATGGGGGTAACAAAAGAACAGAAAGATCACAGTTTTAATTAAATGTGACAAAAGAAAAAAAGATCAATAAAGTCTAGTGGCATGAATGACAAAAAACGAAAACAAAATCAAACAAGAATATTACCACTTTTGTAGCTGCAATGTCAACAGAAATCCATAAACAGTCTTCCCTGCGTAGGTAATCGATGGAAATGTCGTCTGGACAAGCGCGTTCTAGTGTGGTCGAATAAGCGGACAAGAAACTCGTCACTCCTTTGATGCAAACATTGGTCATAAATAGTAATTCCTACAACTGTTGAGAAGGTGACATTTTTTTCAACATCGCGTTTGAGTGTGACAGAAATAATCGAAGAAGAACAGGAAGGTCATGCCTTTGGCAACTACGTGGGAGCCAAACATAAACATTCAGTATAAGGAGACTAATTCGTATCCCCAATGCTGACAAATCATTCCTACCCTGGCGTTCAAGTACGATAGAAAATAGATAATTTTCTGGTTAAAAAGGTGTCTAGAGAATAAATTAGGGAACCCAGTATCTAACAACTGCAGTGAGGTAAACTACAAGTTAACTAATAAGAAAATAACATCACATAAATACCTAGCGTAAGCCATAGCCAATGATTTTCGCTCTGGCGTTTTTACTGCCCTCTGATTGGTTCTAAGAACTCACAGCTGCGACATGACGTCACTCGATAGGCGTTTCATGCACCAGAAAAAAAAATAATCTAAATTATTTTTTTTCCTATGTTCGTCATCGAGAAAATATATCTTATACTTATGATATATATTTGATCGACATCACCGTCACTGGTGATTCTACTCAGGTATGACAACGACGATAAGTCCTTCAAGGAAACATACCAGCTTAACCACTAGCTACAAGCTGGCCTGATTTTCTGTAAAAATAAGTACGGACGGCAGTTACCAGTCGACTTAGTTTCTCGTGAGTAGATTATCTACTAGGTTGGAGAATTTCATAGGCTCGATAGCTCAGTTGGTAAGGTGATGGCAATGTGATTTCACGACCCCGGACCGAATCCGGGGACGACAGTCGGAATTATTTGATCGACATCACCGTCACTGGTGATTCTATTCAGTTATGATATATAATTAATGATACTATCATATATAATAATAAGTTTTTATCAAATTTGCGCTCGAGAAAAGAAATAAGAAAGGCGACATCAAACTGATCATGACGTCACAACCCGGTAGCCAATATGAACAGAGCAATGGTAACCAATTACGTGCGATGACGTCAGCCCTTTAACTGAATAAAAATGGTATTGTCAAGTAGTCCATAGGAATTATATAGCAAAATGACAACTTGGATAATAAAAAAATCGACCGTGTTTATTAATATTTTTTAACTTCATCAAGGGGAGTAAAATCTACTAACACACAACAACAACATTAACAGCAACAACACAAAGAACGTGGGCTTAACTAATCTACTTTTGATTTCTTTAACAAACACTCCCTCATCCCCCTCACCCTGCCCTCCCGTCCCCTCCAGCTGATCGACATCGCCCTGTGGAGGCCAAAATATACGCGTAAAGGTGTCACAAAGACAAAGGGTCGATGAAGATCTTAATGGACCTGACTCCCGTCTCCTCTGGCCTCGAGAGTTGAAAACCACTTCCTTCCTAATAGAGCGAGGCGCCCTCCAGAGCCCAGAAACACAACAACAAACCCCGGACACGAGAAGGATCGAGTGCCCGGTACATTCCGGACATTACCGGACGCATAAGCTCCTGTAACCTGTGCCCCTGGCAACAGCGCCTCATAGGTGTGCGGACTCCGGTTCCGGGAGACAACTGAACCCCCGGATAACAACACACGAGTACCGGGGTCTTCAGACATCCAGTCCGGGGGAAGACCAACCTTCCGGACGATCCCAGACACCCCCAAGGAGCCCGGGCACATTGACGCCCAGACCTCGAACACTATGCATAAGCAAGCAGGAACTCTATTCTTGTGTACTGGTCACACTTCCTCACCCGATCCGTGGGGTGCCTCATTTGGCACCCTGGGCTGACCGCCGTTGGCACCAGAACCAGGTAGTTGGCACAGCACGTCTTCGTCATCCTCTCCTTCTTCTTCTTCTTCCTTTCACTAAGGCTTTAATGAATGGAACTGTGTCTTGGGTACCTCAGCAAGAGAGAGTTGAAGCAAAGGATTGATTAATTAATTGATTAGAACTGGAATAAAGGCGGGACCTCGATCTCCTCCTCTTCCTCCTTCTTCTTCCTCCTCTTGGGGCACCCTCTTCAGAGGACGTGGAGGAGGAGGAGGAGGAGGAGGAGGAGGAGGAGGAGGAGAGGATAGGAAATGGACCCGTCCATAACGACCAAATCCTCTCTTCGTAAGACCTATTCTGATTGACAATAGACAATTCGCCCTTTGTAATGGACGCTTGAATATATAGCACGAAGAATGAATATAGAACGAAGGATAAATTAATAAATAAACAAACAAGAATGAATAGATAAACGGTAGTACACTGCATGAGAATCCTTCGTTGAGTAATGGTTAGTGTTCTTGCCTCGAAAGTGAAAGACCCGAGTTTGATCCCCGGGTGACAATTGTTCAAAATCACTATTTCATGACTTCCCAACCCCGCCTTGCAACGGCAGACATTAGAGGCGCAGTATACCAGTGTTGCATTTCAATGTTCCACCTAATGAGTAGGATCGAGCCGATTACATTGGTTTCAGATTACGATCACAATCACAGCCAATCCTATTACCTTCGATATTTCATGTACATACTGAAGAGGCACAGATTTTGCATCGTTCTCCAGGGGATAGACCGGTTATCCTGCAGTGAGCTCAGAAGGCTGAGGAGTTCCACACTCTTATGGGGGATATGTATGAGGTATCAGACCAGCTCGACATCCGCTCCTTCACTCCACCCACACACTGCCAGGACCTGCCGCGGGGTGAGGCAGTACAGTAACTGCATAATTCGGATCCATCATCCCGGAACAAAGATGTCTCCATTGTATGCACCTTCAACGTGTATTGCGTTCATAAGTAAAGACACATCTCTCTTTCCTTTATGAAAGGTTAGACATAAACGGTTTTGTTTTGCTATATGGATTTAGTGTCTGGGAGAGAGAGAGAGGGAGAGAGAGAGAGAGAGAGAGAGAGAGAGAGAGAGAGAGAGAGAGAGAGAGAGAGAGAGAGAGAGAGAGAGAGAGAGAGAGAGAGAGAGAGAGAGAGAGAGAGAGGAGAGACGGGAGAGATAAAAGAGAGATAGAAGAGAGAGACGGGATAAAAAAGAGACATAGAGATAGAGAGAGAGAGAGAGAGAGAGAGAGAGAGAGAGAGAGAGAAGAGAGAGAGAGAGAGAGAGAGAGAGAAAGAGGGAGGGGTGAGAGGGAGAGAGACGAGAGAGATAAAAGAGAGATAGAAGAGAGAGAAACGTGAGAAAGAAAAAAAGTGAGACAGACAGAGAGAGGGGAGAGATAAAAGAGAGATAGAAGAGAGAGAAAGAAACGGGAGAAAAAAAAAGAGATAGATAGAGAAGCTCTCCTCTTTGTAGGATAGAAAAGAACCACTGCGTTGAGTGTGCATCTGGGTCATGTCGAGGAAGGGCGAGTGTGGCACTGCGAGAACCGGGGGTGGCATATTGTCCTTAAAACACACGCAGGGGGGGAGGACACGTCATCACCTCCTTCAGACATTTCCGGACGTCCTAATGACGAAGGAAGCACACACTGACTCAGAACAAAACAACAGGAAATGTCTGTGCTTCCTAATGAAAGCGGCGCTGAGGGGCAACCCCCACGCGTTCTTTGCGATCTACATCTCATCCGTGCTACCTGATGGCTGTCAGCTGAGAATGGAGATCAAAGTCAATGTCTTATTGATGTCTTTACTCTGTCAGCTGAGAATGGACATCAAAGTCAACGTCTTATTGATGTCTTAACCCTGTCAGCTCGAGGTCTATCCAGAGATGAATAAAATGGTCTGGTATCAGCCAGAACAACATTTAAGAAGTATGTCGTCGTGAAGTTGTTGTCAATCGACCTTTCAAAGTAACAGACTTGATCTCATTATATCTAATAGCAAATGACTGTCAGTTTGAGGTGTGGCCCACATAAATGAGAGGATAAGAAATCTTTCTGCTATTATTTTGAGAACTTGGGGGTCAGAGGCAGACATTTCTTCCCGACCTTTATAAAAAAAAAAGGACACAACAATTTGTAGATTATACCAATCCTCAAGAACCGATTGTACTTTGTAAGGATCACGTGAAAATGGATGGGTTGTTAGCTTGAACACATCTTCAACCAATCGAAACGTTTGAGCGTTTCTTTCGTGTTTGATGCGGTGCAAACTGGCGGAACAATCTGGTCGTTGTTGCACCACTGAACAAGGACCAGTGGAAGAGAGGAAATTCTATGTGGGTGCTGAGGTCTT
>NC_134786.1:17300206-17305206 GCF_046742065.1 Oratosquilla oratoria | reverse complement strand
TTACAATTACATCAAAGTTAAGAACACAAGAACATAATCATGGAGGAGACTGCAAGAGACCATAAGGCCCACACTAGGCAGTTCCATGTCTATTAACACCTATCATCCCCATCTATACAGCTATTTAACCTTCTCTTAAAACAACCGCTCACTACATGGTTACTAAATCTATTCCATTCGTTAACCAATCTATTGATAAACCACTTCTTGTCTATTTCCTTCTCAGATCTAGATTTGTCCAATTTAAACCCGTTACTACGAGTCCTGCCCTGTTGTCTTAATATGATGACCCTGTCTTAATATGATGACCTTGACTTAAATCTCTTCTGATCGTAACACATTCCAACAAGGCGTTCAAGAACCTTTGATACTTCGACTGGATTATCCTCACCCAAACCGATCCTCGACCTCAGGAGATCGACTGACCAGAAGCTATTCCAAGTTACTCTGCAAGTTCCAGAAACCAGAGATACATAGACCACTAAACCAGTGCACTAGAAAAAAAAGTTTCTATGGAGCTTTTATTAGCCAGGGCGGCTAGAATGTCAAACTTGTTGATTACCTCTTTAGGTGTTTCTAGATTAACAAAGCACTAGAACGCCCACACAGGGGATGCGTTGACGGAGGGATAGACAGACCACTTGTCTGATTTCATGTCACCTGACTAGATTCTAGATACTCCTAGGGCCAATGAATGAGTTTAGGGTTTTGTATATACGATTAAGAAACAAACTATGTTTAACTTGTACAAGTAAACTGGGTTTTGTAGAGCACTTTGGTCTGGAACCTGTATGTAACTTGAAAAAGAGAGAGAGAGAGAGAGAGAGAAAGAGTGTGTGTGAATGTGATTCACCATAGTCTTTGGATCACGTGTTGGACTCGTGATCGACAGCTATTTCCCTTCCGGAAGAGAGCCCAGAGCTCATATATGACCGATGTATGGGTACTGCTGTGACCTCACAAGCACATACACACCCAACTCCCCGCCCACGAGAGTTGAAGTAACAACCCGCAGCACAGCTATACTGAAATTATTTCACCCATAGGCGGAATTCGAACCCGAACCTCCGGACTGGCAGCCGGGAACTCTACCAACCGCGCCACAAGTTGTGTGTGTGTGTGAGAGAGAGGGAGGGAGAGAGAGAGAGAGAGAGAGAGAGAGAGAGAGAGAGAGAGAGAGAGAGAGAGAGAGAGAGAGAGAGAGAGAGAGAGAGAGAGAGAGAGAGAGAGAGAGAGAGAGAGAGAGAGAGAGAGAGAGAGAGAGAGAGAGAGAGAGAGAGAGAGAGAGAGAGAGAGAGAGAGAGAGAGAGAGAGACAGGGAGAGAGAGAGAGAGAGAGGGGTGGGGTCAGGAACCAGCTTCCTGATCGCATCTTCATCATCCTATACTACCACTGACGTTCCCATTACTATGCCAGGTGAGTCTGGAGTGGTGAGGGAACGCGTGGCGCCCAAAAGAGCAACAGCAAGAGTCCTTAGGGATACCTGTGGGACGCCTGAGGAACTCCTGGGGACTCCAGAGGACAGGAAACGATGATAGTTCCCCTTTTATTCATCTCCGTACCATCACCCACCTCATCATCATCAGCGAAATAATCCGTGTTTACATAAACACAAACGCAAACATGAGTTGACTTGTTAAGACATAGGAAGATAGTTTGAAGTGGTGGCTAGTTGACGAATACGCTGGAATGTTTGAAGCTCATGATACTGGAACACTAGTCCAGCAAGAGACCATAAGGCCTACACTAGGCAGTTCTATGTCTATGACCACCTGTCATCCCATCCAAAAAAGTTATCTGTTTCTTAAAATAACCGATAGTTTCAGCGCTCACTAAATGGTTACTAAGTCTATTCCATTCGTTGACCACCCTAGTGGTAAACCAATTCTTGCTTATTTCCTTCGCAAATCTAAAATTGTCCAATTTAAATGTGACAGTGATGCAAGTTACAACGACTAAACATATCTTTTGGTTCAAAATGAATGGAATAAACTTCCTGCAGAGGAAGAGCAATGTAGTACGGTTGGTAGTTTAGATAAACACCTAAGCAGTATCCTGTAATATCTGCCAATTATTTGGTTCGCTTATTTGTTCATTTCTTCGTTTAACTAACTATTGTTAGCTTCCAACCCAGTTATGGACCAAAAGGTCTTCTGTTGGTATGTTCTTCCATTGTAATCCTTTGTCTATGGTTTCTACTTTTCACTCTTTGAAAACAGAAGTAATGGTAGCTAATCTTCAGTCTCTTGGCACATTCCTAGTCGTGATATATATATGTGTGTGTGTGTGTGTGTGTATATATATATATATATATATATATATATATATATATATATATATATATATATATATATACAAGTATATATATATGAATATATATATACATATGTATATAATATATGTATATATATATAAATATATATATATATATATATATATACATATATATCTATATATTTAAAGGGGAGAAGCGTAAACACCAGACTAAAAATGGGAGGTTTAATGCCCGACGTTTCGGTCCTAGTCCTAGGACCGTCTTCAGGGGTGTGATAATATTCATAACAGGATGGTCATTTTTTTTTTTTTTCTTAAAAACTCATGGATGCCAACCGTTGGGTTTGGTGATTTGTTGAATTTTTACGTTTTCTATACATTTTCTCATGTTTCCTTGGGTCGTATTTAAAGAATTCAACAAGAACCCACTGTTTTGGATAAGAAGAAATAAAATAAATGATATCCATATATTTCGATCACGGACTGTGATCCTATTCAGTGGATTACGTATTCCACTGAAGAGGATCACAGTCCGTTGAATTTTACGAATTTTACGAATGTGTTACGACATTACTTTGTAGTTATATCTAAAGAAGTAACACACGGATTAAGTTATACTTTGTTTTGAGGTAATTTGTTTAAGAACACAGATCTGAAATATATCACACATTTTTATCATTTTAAAGCTCAAGTAGACCAGTGACACATAAACAGGTCGATATGATTCCTACTAGGATCCTTGTATTTAATGTAATTGTAGAATCCTTTCGGAATCCTATTAGACTGGTGAACGGGTTTTATTTCTATATTTCGATTTTCCTCATTATCTTTTTCACACCCCTCAGAGTCGTCGCATAATTTCAATAATCTTTGCAGGATTCTGAACCCTTTAATTTCTTTTTTTATAAATCTGCCTCTTTAGTATCGCAAGAAATCTCTAGTTCCTTATTTCCGCGCGCGCGCGCGTACACATACACGCACACACACACGCACACACGCACACACATAGTGGTAGCGATCGCATCCGTTAATCCAGTGGTCTGAATTCGATTCCTGCCCAGGGCTGAAATAATTTCAGTATAGCTGTACTGCGAGCCGGCACTCCAACTCCCATGGGCAAGGAGCGTTGTGTGTGTATAAGGTCCATATAAGAGCTATGAGTACTTATCCTGGAGGGTAATGCCTGTCGATCATAAGCCCAACACGTGATCCAGGACAATGCTGAATCACACACACGCACACACAAAGCCTTCATGATGAAGATGCTTTGCTTTGAATCAATTGTCTACTCACACCCTACCACCAGAAATCTCCAAATCTTCTGCTGATAATATCTATAAAAAAAAAAAAGTTTGAGTCTTCTGTCAACAAAAGTGATGCTGATTGAGTCTCCTCTCATCAAAAGTGATGCTGATTGAATCTCCTCTCAACAAAATTGATGCTGATTGAGTCTCCTCTCATCAAAAGCGATAGTGATTGAGTCTACTCTCATCAAAAGTGATGCTGATTGAGTCTCCTCTCAACAAAAGTGATGCTGGCTGAGTCTCCTCTCAACAAAAGTGATGCTGATTGAGTCTCTTCTTATCAAAAGTGATGCTGATTGAATCTCCTCTCAACAATAGTGATGCTGATTGGATCTCCTCTCATCAAAAGTGATACTGATGGAGTCTACTCTCAACAAAAGTGATAGTGATTGAGTCTCCTCTCATCAAAAGTGATGCTGATTGAGTCTACTCTCAACAAAAGTGATGCTGATTGAGTCTCCTCTCAACAAAAGTGATGCTGATTGAATCTCCTCTAAACAAAAGTGATGCTGATTGAATAATCTTCTCTCAACAAAAGTGATGCTGATTGAATAATCTCCTCTCAACAAAAGTGATGCTAATTGGATTTCCTCTCATCAAAAATGATGCTGATTGAGTCTCCTCTCAACAAAAATTATGCTGATTGAATAATCTTTCAACAAAACTGATGCTGATTGAATCTCCTCTCAACAAAAGTGATGGTGATTGAATCTCCTCTCATCAAAAGTTATACTGATTGAGTCTCCTCTCAACAGTTATGCTGACTGAATCTCCTCTCAACAAAAGTGATGTTGATTGGATCTCCTTTCATCAAAAGTGATGCTGATTGAGTCTCCTCTCAACAAAAGGGATGCTGATTGAGTCTCCTCTCAACAAAAGTGATGCTGATTGAGTCTTCTCTCAACAAAACTGACGCTGACTGAATCTACTCTCAACAAAAAATGATACTGCGATATAAGATGAAAATCATGACAAAAAAGGGTTTATAAAAGAAGAAACTACTAAAAATCTGGGACTGTGAAAAAAAAGATAATCAGGAAAAAAATTAAGTGAATAAACTGGGAAAACGTGGATCATAATAAGAAATTTACATCACAAAAAAGTACATATTAAAAATCAATGAGACTTCTAACAAAGCCAATTAAGCGATTGTAATACTTCAGCTACACACAGAAGAGATGACGGGATTTTTCAACCAAATTTGGCAACACAGTTCTGGGAACAAGTTGACGATAATATTATTCAAAGTTAATCTATCTTCGAATACTAATCCACCAACACCGCAAGTTATGACGCGCTATTGATGAGCTGGACAACCTAGTCCCACCAACAACCAACCGTACAACTTCCTACCACATCCTACGTCCAACCTCCATTTGAGTAACTAGAATATGACTTCGCTTAAAGATATCTAGGTCTTCC
>NC_134786.1:17282706-17297706 GCF_046742065.1 Oratosquilla oratoria | reverse complement strand
ACCACGTGACTGATTTACCCCGTGAATGTGTAACAGCTTCACCCCAGAAACAGAGGGGCATCGCCGCCACTTTTACTGGTTTCGATTTGAGCACGTGTGTATAATATATATATACATATATGTATATGCATATATATGTATATATATGTATGTATATATATATGTATATATATATATATATATATATATGTATATATATGTATATATATATGTATATATATATGTATATATATATATATGTATATATATATATATATATATATATATATATATATATATATATAATAGAATGCATAGAACGGCAATTAAAATGGCTCCTAGCCTCACTGTGTCAAAAGCGGACATAATCCACTAAGAAGCTTTCTTAGTGCAGAGCGGAAAATTACATCCAGAGAACATGGGAAGAAGTTGAGGGAGACAATTAGCGTGTCTGAAAGATGCTGAGAGGTCTATGGAAGAAAGAATAGTTGCAGTAGACAGCATCAACAACTGGAAATATAGTTTGAGCTGTGGAATAATATAGGCTGGACCCTACGAACGTAGTTTTTATTTTGTATGTTACAGCTAGGTACATACACACACATACATGCACACATACGATGACGGGTCACCACGAGCATAGCTCCCTTCCCGTATAATACAACTAGGTAAATACACACAAAAACCCAATCGATGGGCCCAACTATAAAATACCTTACAAAAATTTTCACAAGAAAACCTAGAAAAATAATAATAAGATAAATAAATTAATAAAATAAAAATAGAATAAAATAAGCCATCACTATACATCTAGAACAGCGTTTCTCAACTTTCTCCGACTCTAGTACCCTCTCTACGTCAGATCTAGGCAGTTCAGCACCCCCTAGATAGTATCTTTATTACTAGAAGGATAAAGGAAAGTGTACATTTGTACTGTTTGCTAGCAAAACCCTATAATTGACTTTAACATCTCCATTGGAATACTAACACCACTGGAAAGTCGTCGTCTTTAACACCATTCTCCGTCATCACTTCCACCACCACCATCGTGTCCCGCCCAGTCCTCTCCCCCACACCGGAAACCTAAGATGTCCACCTTTTCCCTGAAACAGCCTACGTGCTTAAGCTCTCCAACGCACCAGTCGTTTTAGACCAATCACAACTCGGAGTGTTCCTCCCTCCCGTTTCTCATTGGTCAGTCTACGGTCTCGGGTGAAGGGCAGGTGAGTTGGCGGGAACTGCGTGGCGTGATCTTACTCTTGTATGTAAATAGGACTTTGGTGAGGACGTCCACTGGGAGACGATAAGGAGCATTTGATAAATAATAGGAAGGGACGGGAATAAAGAGAGAGAAAAAAAAGTAAATATGGCGGCCGATACAGGAAGATGCGGAAGGCGGAAGGACACGTTAAAAAAAGAAGGAAGTGTGATGAGAAATGCAGATAAGTAATAAAAGAAGAGTGGGAAAATATTGTATTCGAGTTGGGATAAGGAAAACAGATTCGAACGCAATGGAGGGGAATCAGGCAGAATTAATTCAGGAAGTAGCGAGTCGACGACGACGACTCGCTACGCGCATGCGCATTAGTTGGGCGGGCGGGTGGCTAAGTCGACAACGACCACGACGTGCAACATGGAGAGTGTTAATGCATTCAATTGGTAAACATCTGCTCCCGTGTTGGATGAAAAAAATAGTCAAAACAAGACAAATGTTGCGGAAAAAGTTACACACATGATCGCTGATGAGAAAGTGGTGGTGGGGAGGAACGGGTGGAAAAAGTGAAGAACATTTCTGGAGAACAAACGATTGAACAAATCAGGGACGGGGCGGATGGTAAGTGGGTTTAGTCAAGGGTAAGGTGTGGATATAACAAGGAGCACAAGTTGATAATTAAAGGTGATCTAAGGAAGGGAATTAGAGTGTACATTTCAAGAAACACAAAACGTACGACTAAAAATAAATAAAGAAAAAGAAGACTGGAGACAAGCGCAAAGCGAAAATAAAAACATTTGAAGAAGAAAGAAAACTACAAATTAAAACTGAATAATTGTAAGTAGAAATAAAAAAATAAATAAGAAAGATGACAACAAACAAAGAGAACTGGGAACAAACGATGACAAATACAAGTGACAAGTAAAAACAAACAAAACGAAGAGAAGCAAGGACCAATGACAAGCGAAGACAAGCGAAGACAAGAAAGGACCTTGACACAGCTGTGTACGATTCACAGATGGAGTTCCTACATGACAGCTGGTGCTTCTCTCTCTACACAGCTGGTTCTTTCCGCCTTATTTAATCCTTTCTTAAAAACAGCTGGTCTTGCGTGGCCAGATGGGTACTTAAAATCGCAGCTGGCCTCCATTCACCAAAGCTGGTTACACCTCCAGGGGTTAAAAAAAGGTGGTTATCACCAGCTACATTTGGTTTGCGAGTTGGCATCTGGTCTTAGGTGGAGAGGTTTAAAGTGTGCTTTGACCTTGTTTAGCTTCTTCAAACTGGGTTAACCAACTATTTAACTAAGCGGGTTAACTAGTTTAATTCTTCAGTAGCCGTTTAGGTCAGTCTACCGAGTTTCTTTCCTTGAACGATCACGTGTTGTTTTAACTTAAAACAAATGATACAGTGCTTAAACAAACAAGTAAACAAAACACACATACATACACACATGCGTACATATGCATACACACACACGTGCACATATACACTCGCGCACATACAATACACACTTGCGCACATACAATACACACATACATATACACGCTCGGGCACACACACACACACACACACACACACACACACACACACACACACACACACACACACACACACACACACACACACACACACACACACATATATACACACAGCCCTGGGCGGTCCGATTTCGAATCCCGCCCATGGCTGAAATAATTTCAGTATCGCTGCGCTGCGAGTCGTTACTCCAACTCTACTGGGCGAGGAGTTGTGTGTGTGTGTGTGTGCGTGTAAGGTCACAGCATTATCCATAGATCGTTCATATATGAGCTCTGAGCTCTCTTCCGCGAGGGTAGAGACTGTCGATCACGAGTCCAACACGTGATCCAAGACCATTGTGAATCACACACATATGAGGATAGAAAATACAATGCGACTGAATCCATCAAGGCCAGAAATGGCCACTCACTGCACAAGCAGTGGCCGCCACGAGTAGATATTAAATCTTCAAAAAGGGTGAAAGAACCCCAAGGATTTAAAACATTTTATTATTATTATTATTTTTTTTTTCTCGATACTTCAAGGTCCACCTCCAAGTTCGCCCGATTCCCTACCCTCACCCTTCTACTCCTCCTCCCTCTCCCCTCCTCCCATCTCCTCTCCCCCTCTCCTCTTCTCCCTCTCCCACTCAGATCTAATCCTCTTTTGTTTTCTTTTTCCTTGATAAAGAAAAAAAAGAAAACATGATTTTCTTACCGTATTTTTGGTATTAAGAAAATAACCGTCATTTTCAAATACATACAAACGATTAACATTATTATTTTTCGCAATGCATTTCCAGGTTGTGAAGACAATAGCCCTTACATTTTTAGAAGACTTTCACACACTAATGGATATATTTCTTGGAATCAATTCAAGAACATAAGAATGAAGGAGACTCCAAGGGACTATAAGACCTACACTAGGCAGTTACATTTGGTCTCATAAATACATCTCGGGTCTCTTTTTTGTCTTCTCATATATCATCTGTGAGTTTTAGAGAAGATAACGCACAAGATCAGCAGGACATTGCAAAAGGCCTATGAATGCATTCACGGCAGCGCCTTAACGAGTCAAATTCTTGCGCGCAGCATCGACTGCCATATGTACGATGCATCACACTACTTGCATTATAAAACATAAAGTCACTGCCGTATTACTGATGCCCATCCATAAGGACTTTTATCCTATGGCACATCCTACGCTCATCCTTCACATTCGCTCTAACAAAACAGCGAAGCATGACCACACCCTAACGCCCGCGAAACGGGAAGTGAGAAACCTCTGCTAGGGCAAGCTTTGCCAGTTGCGTCAAACCACTGGATTTTTTAGGCCGACCTTTAGGCCTCCCCGCCTGGCCAGAGCTTTCGGGAACCAACGCAAGAAGCATATAGAGGGTCACGGGAATCGAACTCAGACTATCTATGTAACACAAAAGAAAAAGAGCATTCGGAGGCACAACAACGTGTCCTAGGATTTTGGGTGCTTCCACTGGAATCCTCTAGAACCCATTTTGACACTCCCTTATGGTTCGGTACTCACTAGCACCCTGTGGGGATCCCTCTCACCCAAGTCACAAACACTCAGAGTGTAAGGGTCAATCCTGAAGGGCAAATAAGTCTTCTCCTCTACCACACAAGTCTTTAGTGGAAAGGCAGAGGTGTGCATGAACATACATAAAAAAATAAAAGGAGACTGGAAGAGACCATAAGGCCTACACTAAGCAATCCCATGCCCGTTGCCACTTATCCTTCCCATCCATAGTTATCTAACCATCTCTTAAAACAACCGATAGTTTCAGCGCTCACTACTATTTCCTGTTTAAATCTAAAATAGTCCAATTTAAACCCCTAACTGCGAGTCTTGCCCTGTTGTCTTACTATGATGACCTTGCCTGCTAACCCTTTGTTAAAGTCCTTGATCCACTTATAAAAGGTATTGGAATGGTTTTCTTTACACGTGTGTTGTTTGACCAAGGCGCCAAGAGAGCTTGGCAGCATACGCAGTGCCGAATAAAGACTGGACGCTTTCACGACCACGTGTAAAAGGGTCCATAGAAAGTCATGGTTATTTGAGAGCACGACGTCGTGTCGTGGACGGCGCACGGTGAAAAGTTGATACGTATGAAACGAGCCTTATAATCATCTCACAATTCTTTTAGTGTCCGCCTCGTGGGTTTGAACTCGGGTCACTCACGTGTAAAGTGGAAACATTGTCACTCAGCCATCTGGATCCTCATCTGGGTGAACTTAAGAACGACTTTAAAAATTATCCCCAAAAATAAAATTAAATAAAATAAATCTTTGGTTATTCTGTTTTTGTCTAAGAGAGTTGAGACAGACTTACACTCAGGAAAGACGCAGAGTGCGGGGTGATCTAATAGGTGTTCAAGTGGATCAAAGGCTTTAACAAGGGTGAAGCAAACAAGGTCATCATATTAAAACAACAGGGCAGGACTCGCAGTAATGTATTTAAACTGGAAAAAAATAGATTTAAGAAAGAAATATGTAAGAATTGGTTTACTAATAGGGTAGTCAGCGAATGGAATAGACTTAGTAACCATGTAGTGAGCGCTGAAACTATCAGTTGTTTTAAGAAACGGTTAGACAACTTTATGGATGGGGATGACAGGTGGTGATGGATATGGAGCTGCCTTGTGTAGGCCTTATGGTCTCTTGCAGTCTCCTTCATTCTTATGTTCTTATGTTATGTTATTGTTATAGTTGTCTACATCAGGAGTGGGCAACCTTTTTAAGTGAGAGTGCCAAAATCAGTCAAATCTGATACAATTTTTATTGCGTGACAACGGAAAATGTAAAAAAAAAAAAAAGAAAAAAAAAAAAAAAAAAAGTTTTAAGGCGAGGCCTGGGCTTCGTGAGCAGAAAAAAAGTCGTAAGCGTGCCATAATTGGCACGCGTGCCAAGGGTTACCCACCCCTGGTCTGGATGATCACATCTGTGAAAACGTCTATGCCGTTGGGTGCCCAGACTTTGAGTCCAATACAGCATCACCGGACTAACCACTAAGGGGGTTGTACAGCTTTTATATCTCGCAGGATAAGGAAGTACATCTAGGTAATAAATTCTAGTTAATTCCCTTCTGAAAATTCGTCTGAGTATTTGGAAGAAGAAGAAGAAGAAGAAGAAGAAGAAGAAGAAGAAGAAGAAGAAGAAAGTGGGAGGGGGAGCTGATGGTTGAGACAGAAAGAGAGAGACAGAAAGAGAGAGAGAGAGAGAGAGAATAGTAGAGAAAAGAAAAAAGAGAGTGAAAGAGCGAGAAAAAATGAGAGAAAAAAGAGATAGAGAGAGCGAGAGAGAAAGAGTGAGATAAAAAGTGAAAAAGAACAAGATAGAGAGAAAGAGAAAGAGTGAAAGAGATAAAGAACGATCGCGAGAAAGAGGGTAAGAGAGAGAGAGAGAAAGAGAGAGAGAGAGAGAGACAGAGAGAGACTCTCTTCATTGCCACACACTGACAAAAATCAGAACTAATCACAGCGGAAAGCCCCAATCCATCAATCAAGGAGCCCATCAATCAGACTCAATCCTTTGGCTTCGGAGGTGGCGGAGGAGGAGGAGGAGGAGGAGGAGGAGGAGGGAAAATTCCTTTCAGCTGAATAAAATCACCTGGCGATAGCCGGAATAAGGAACTAAGAGATTTAAAACACTATCAAATGGCTTATTAATCTTAACACGTTAACGAACTATTTTTTTTTTCAAAATTAAATTATTTTATTTATAAATTGGGATTCTCCTCTTGGTGTTAAAAGGGGGGGATCGCAGTCCCCTGGGGTCCCCCCATTCATCTCCCCCACCCCCTCTTGGGTGATTCAAATTGCCGGGCGGCAATCACAACAAACCTGCAGGGTGGGTCACCGTATTGAAGGTATATGATGGCGAGACCAAGTGTATCTTCTCCCGGCTATTAACCTCTTCAATACGGTGACGTAAAAAGCGAGAGAGAGAGAGAGAGAGAGAGAGAGAGAGAGAGAGAGAGAGAGAGAGAGAGAGAGAGAGAGAGAGAGAGAGAGAGAGAGAGAGAGAGATTAGGGGGGTTAGGGGGTGGCGGGCTCAATCCTGAGCGTTTCTCGACGGACCGTTACCCCCAGGATCCTGTCCCCCTTACCCAAGGTCCAACTCCAAGTTCGCTTGATACCCTATCCTTCCTTTCCTCCTCTCCCTCCTCCCCTCTCTACTCACCCTACCTCTCCTCCTCTTTCCTCCCTCTCCCTCCTCCCCTCTCCTCGCCCTTCCCTTCTACCCTCTCACCCTTCTCTTTCCTCTCCCCCCTTTCCTCTCCACCTCCCCTTTCCTCCCTCCTCCCCTTTCCTCCCTCCTCCCTTCTACCCTCCCCCTCCCCTTGCCTCCCTCCTCCCTTCTACCCTCTCCTTGCCTCCCTCCTCCCTTCCCCCCTCCCCCTCCCCTCCCCTTTCCTCCCTCCTCCTGCTTTCCCTCCCCTCTCCCCTTTCCTTCTCCCCTCCCCCTCTCCTCCCCTCCCCCTTAAGTCTAATCATTTTTGATTTTCTATTTCCTTCACAAAGAGCGGATTTTTGTCGTCATACTTTTGTTTTCAAGAAAAAAATAATTGATTTCCAAATAGATTATTTGTATAGTGGCGAGGGAGAACGCTCCAAGCGCCTTTTTTTTTTCTAACGTTAGATATTATTTCTAAAGTTGATCAATACTAAAACTGATATATCTGCGTATAACACCCCTTGTGAGCGAGGTGGGGTTGTAGAGAAGGGGGGAGTTTCTATGTTAACATATAAGATATAAGGGAAACTTCTACTTTGTTTCCTAATGGCGCTTGGAGCGTTCTCCCACAGAGCTACTCATTTTCCATACTATCAAATTTCATTCCCACAGTGCATATCTATTTAGCCAGAATAAAATATATGGAGGACGCCACCGAGATGAAGGTGTTGGGGGTTGCGGCACCTTCGATAAGGTGTAATATATTCCAGTTTGCAACCTGAGAACTTGTGATCAAAATCAATTATGCGTCTTGAGCGGGTCCCTAGGCACGCGCCCTTCTCCAAGTCCCATTATGGTCTAAACGAGGAATTTAATTGGCAGTTAACTCAAAGGAAGTTAATACTCGAGGTTGGCATCTGACTGGAGTTTTAGTTCTGTCCCAACCGAGTCTGCATTTAATTTTATTTTCTTATTTTTGTTTGTTTGGTGCCAGACTATTATATTCGAGCAAGGGAAGCCTTCGCCAAATTTATCCCGATTTTTTTGGCTGCCATTTTCTTTCTCTTGGTACGGTGGCGCCCTGTCTAGATAGTTTTGCGGTCGCCGTCGGCCGGTTTTATTCATCTCCAGGGACCCTGGGTCAAGCTAGGTCACTGACCTTTATAAAACCATTTGCATCAAAATAATGCGACATTAGACTCTGGAGTGACCCCATATCACCATGGAAACACTTAAATACCTTATTCTGGCTAACACTTGACGTAGGAGGAAGTGGACCCTTTGCAGAACGGCGTCCTGGTCGACCGGGACCCAATCTTTGTCCTCATTTTCCCCCTTCTCCCCCCACCCCCAAACATGATATCGTGTAAATACTAGCATGGAACTTGCCGTCCGCCGTCTCCACCGCATTGAAGCGGTTTAAAAGACATCTTAATCTAGCTCATGAAGACCTCAACGAGCTCGGTGATGGACTGTAAGAAGCTCTTCGTCGGGGTCCGCCCCGAGACCACACCTTCAATCCGGAGACGCAGAGTTCTTAGTCCGGAAACAAATCCGGAAGGAGCCCGAAGGCCCCCGGTATTCGCGACCCGCGAATGACCGAAAATCGCGAATAACCGAATTGCTTGAGCTTCCGGACGGAGGAAATCGCCCGGAAATGCCCGGAACATTTAGGGGACTTGTGTCCCCGTGTTGAAGGGGTTATCTAATCGTGCTCTCGCTTCCTGGGCCCCATAAACAGGAGAGGTTGGGACCATTTCCTTGACAGATTAACGTGAGTTTCGACCTATCTTGATGAAGCCTGTCGTTGTAATTTAGGGTGAAGGTGTTTGTTTTCTGTCTGCCGCCAGACGATTTTATTAAACCGATGGGAGGGGGGCAACGAGTCTTGACTGTGTATACAATTTCCTTTGAAAACCATTACTTCCTTCTGGATTTGCGTATTCTTTCGCGGCCGCCGGAAATTTGGTGTATTTGATTATCCGCTAAATGATCATTCAATATCTTATTACAAATATGGATTTGTTGACATCTTTGAGGGTGGAGGGTGAGGGTGGGGCGTTGGAGGATGGCGTTCTGTACACAAGGTTTACTAAAAGGACGAAGGGTGATGGTGAGGTAGTGAGTGGGTGGGTGGGTAGAGACCAAGAATTTGGGAAACCATTGGTCTTCTTTCGTCACATGTCCCGTACTTATGGACTGCTGTTTCTTAGCTTCTGGGAGACAACTTCAACACTGAATAGAATCGTGTAGCATCACTAACCACCACTAGTTAGTGGATTGTCCTTTTGATTTTTGGTATATTAATGATATCAATGATAATAATGATAATGATGACTATAATAATGATGAAGATGATTATCATAATGATGATATTGATGATAATAATGATAATAACAATAATAATAATGATAATGATAATTCTATCTATATACCAAAGGATTTTTCTCCCTTACAAGGGAGTTAGCCAAGCCACAATGCAAGTACCCACTCCCACCCATTCCACTCCCCCCTCCCCCTTTCATCTTAGCTCCTCATGGATGACGGGTCATCCCTGTAACCCGCCCACTGTTCTGGGTCAGAAGCAATGCAGCAAGACACAGCACATCCGGAGCAAGGCCGGTTTACTTAGTAGGCGACCCTCCCTTTCCGTCCCCTTATGTAGAAAAAAAGAGAAAAACGGGAGAGGGGAGGTGGGGAATCCCTTCAAAATATAATTCATACACAACCACTCCCTAACCCCCCCCCATCCCTTCCTTTCTTACAGAACAGTATCATCTATACACATTCTCCATTCACCCCTGTCTCCTGCCTTCACGCCTTCCTTGCTCAACAGACATTCCCCTCTTGTTCAATGCCCCTTTCACCCCATCTATCCATCTCATCCTCGGGCGACCAATGATAATGATGATGATGATGATGATAGAAAAAAAAATAATAATAATGATAATAAATAATAATAATAATCACAATAATCGCAATAACTAACAATAACTAAAAATAACAATAATAATAACAATAATAATAACAATAATGATTATAATAGTGATAATAATAATAGTAATAATAATAGTAATAATAATAATCATCATAATAATAGTAGTAGTAGCAGACTGGACAAAAGAGTTTTACCCAGATTTCTGTTTACTGGGAAATAAATATAAAGACAATCGTTACTGCCGTCAGACGGACAACTTTTTCATTTTCTCCGACCAGCAACCGAGTATTTCATTCAGCTTAGACAGACCTTTGGTCCTAAAAGGAGACTGCAAGAGACCATAAGGCCTACAGTAGGCAGTTCCAGTGTTTTGATTACAGCTGCTGCCGGGTGAATTTATTTAGCTATAGCGAGACCACACACGGGACTCCGACGAATTCTAACGGACTTTAACGAATTTCAACGGACTTTAACGAACTCCGACAGATTCTAACGGACTTTAACGGACTCCCACAGATTCTAACGGACTTTAACGGACTCCCACAGATTCTAACGGACTTTAACGGACTCCGACGGATTCTAACGGACTCCGACGGATCCCGACTGAAACCTACGGGTTGTAACGGACATTAACGGACTCTAACGGATTTTTATGGGCTCTTACGGTCTCTCTCTCAGCTGAGGATCTGTCGCGGACCAACCCAATTATAATTATCAGTCTTGGCCCCGCCCACAGCCCCCCCCTACCCTCCTCAACCGCCGCCCTACCCCCCTTGGACCCTGCCCAAGCTTCCGGGTGGGGCCCGAGTTCAGATCCCGCAGGACTACCCGCTGACCCGTCTCTACTGGCTCAGGCTGACCTGAGACGCAGGACAGATTGGGGTCAGCATGGAGACGAGAAAAGTACCAGAGGACCATGACGACATACAAAGAAATAATGATAAATTAAAGAATAAATAAATAGGTAAATATGAAAATAGCTATATGAATAAAAATAACAATATATATATATATATATATATATATATATATATATATATATATATGTATACATATATATATACATATATGTATGTACAACACTGAATGGGTCCTAGTGATTTGAGATACATTTTAACAACCACAATACATTTTAATTCTAAGCCATCAACATCGGGGACTCGATGGAGGCCGACATGCAGTCAATTTCTGCATGTCGGCCTCCATCGAGTCCCCCGATGTTGATGGCTTAGAATTAAAGTGCATTGTGGTTGTTAAAGATATATATATATATATATATATATATATATATATATATATATATATATATATATATATATATATATATATCATACATATATATAATGTATATATATATATATATACATATATATATATCACATATATATAATATATATATATACATATATTACATATATAAACTAATAAAACAAACATATATTGAATAGGTAAAAGATAAAATAAACAAACGAATGATGAAATAAACAACAAATAAATATATAAATACATAAATCAAATCGCCTTCTAGACTTAATGCCTGTTATTCAGACCATTACCTAAATTGAACAACTAGATTGATCAACAATCTCAATTCGGCCTGCACAGCTTACAGGGTTGATTTCGGCTCTCTTGGTCATTTTATTCTGGCTGACGCCAGGCGACTTTTTTCAGTTTAAAGAAAAATCTAGAAAGTGGAGAGTTAAGTTACTTGTGAGTAGTGTGATGCATCGCACATATGGCAGCCGATACCCTTGAATTGTATGTAATTATGGGATATATATATTGATGTGCTATGTCTTGCTGCACTGCTTCTGACCCAGGACAGTGGGCGGGATACAGGGATGACCCGCCATCAAAGAGGAGCCAAGTAAAGAGGGAGGGAGGGAGGGGTGGCGAATGGGGGTGGAGTATGTGAGAATGAAATAGGTGGGAGCGGAATTATGCCTTTTGATTTTGGCTACCTCCCTTGTAAGGAAAAAAAAAAACACTATATATGTATAAAGTAACGAGGCTAATGACGTCATACTATCGTTTTTTTTTTTTTTTTTTTTTCTCCAGGAACGGAGGAACCCCACCGTAGACTGATGACTTCTGAATGTTCCTTGGAATGTGATCATACCAGACTTTTTTTTTTTTTTTTTAATCTAGATAGCAATAATCTTCTTCCCTATTAAAAAGTCTCAACATATCAAGGGTCAAGGTGAATAAAACCTATATAGAATACACACACACACATACACACTCGACGGGGCAGCAGTAGCGTTCGCAACCGCTACTACAGCGGTCCGAGCTCGAATCCCGCCCAAGGCTGAAATAATTTCAGTATCGTTGCGTTGCGAGTCGTCACTCCAACTTTCGTGGGCGGGGAGTTCAGGGTGTGTGTGTGTCCGTGTAAAGTCAATGCATTACCCATAGGTCGGTCATATATGAGCTCTGAGCTCTTTTCCGGGACGGAAATTGCTGTCGATCACGAGTCCAACACGTGATCCAAGAACATGGTGAATCACACTCACATACAAAAACGGTTCGATGGTGCAGTGGTACCCTTCTCCACCGCTAATTAAGCAATCTTAGCTCGAGTCCCATCCAGGGGTAGGAAAAAAAAAAAAAGATGCACTACTAGCCGGAACTCCAACTCTGGTGGGCAAAGAGTTTTGTGCGTGTGTGTGTGTGTATGTGTGTGTGTGCGTGAGTGTGTGTTTTCGTGTGTGTGTAAGGTCCCAGCATTACCCCTAGATCGTGCCATATATGAGCTGAGCTCTCATCCAGGAGAGTAATGTTTGCTGATCACTGGTCCGACACGTGATCTGAAACGTGGTGAACAATCTACCCACCCACCCACACTCATATACATATATATATATACATATAAATATATATATATATATATATATATATATAAATATATATATATATATATATATATATATATATATATATATATATATATATATATGTAAGGGGAAAAAGCCTTGGTATATAAGTATATATATATATATATATACATATATATATATATATATATATATATATATACACACATGTAGGTAAAAGAAATATACCGGTATGAATATAGAATAAGTATATAGTAAAGAGCATGAAAATATATATTCTTTACGTTTGTGCATTTGCCTAATCCTAATGCACAAAATAGGAAGTCTGCTCGAATGTTTCTCTCTCAGTCTTCAACTATTGACCTTTGCTTCAAAGAAGTCACTGTGTGTGTGTGTGTGTGTGTGTGTGTGTGTGTGTGTGTGTGTGTGTGTGTGTGTGTGTTGTGTGTGTGTGTGTATGTGAGTTATATATATTTAATATATCAACATTTCCCACGCTTCTGAATTTTATATCCTTCGCTCAACTTTTTGAAGTCAAATTGATATTCCTTAAAATCTATACATTTTACCAAATGTCGACATTCCTCTCCCCATTGTACTGTATACGTGCAATTCTTTTCATCATTATTATTATTCTCATAAATCACTTAATCTTTATGCGCGGGTTCGTTTGTCGTCCCTCTTTTGGTCGACTCTGACAATAAATTTTGAATTTCAAATTTTCCCGCCAATTTCAACGGCCTTTTCTTGACCTTTCCCGATTCTTGTCTCGACTTTTCTTATTCAATGTTTAGCCTAAATTCTTTCCTGTAATATATTATACTACAATGCCATGAGTTGCTGTTTTAACCTAAATTGCTTTTTACATCATATACATTATAAACTTTTTCAGTTTTTGTTACAAGTGTTTTTTGGGTACAAGACATTTCGGATTTTCCCTATGTTTATCTATTTATTAATTTATCTATCTATTCATTCATTCATTGAACTTGTTGAAGTCCGTATCACATAAGTATTTTCGCTTTTTTTTTCTTCTAATCTTAGTTGTTTTAGCTGTCGCTATGTGCTTCTGTTTAGATAAGTCCATCATCCTACTCCGCAGTGAAAGTTAGATTAAGAAGAACATAGTTATTTTTTTCCATAGATGCTCCTACGCTATTTGGCCTTGGCACCAAAAGGACTTAGGGTCTGGACGGGGCGTCCCCTATCGTTCTTGAGAACTGTGCTTCCGTGCGGACTCCCTAACGAGGCAAAAATTTCCGTCTCTATCAACTCGCCTCTCCTATGCTGGAAGTCAACTTACATGCAATCCATCCCAAAAGGAAAGGTGACGACACTCTGCCCTCTAACTTCCTAAAGCTTTAATTTCCCGATTATTATCATTATTCTTAATCTATATTCAATGTTTACGAAACATCTCCCGGATCATGACCTTCTCTCGGATCACAAGTGTGGCTTCCGCAAAGGATGTTCCACTGGAGATCCTCTGGCGATTCTGATTGGCTTTTGGTCACATCCTTTTTGGGGGAGACTTGATGCGCAGGTAATACCTAATTCCAGTCCAGCGGCTGGAATACGCTTCTCATTTCTGGCGCGCCTCATCTCACTCACCACTCCTGCACGAGTCAACTGGTACGCTCTGTCCTTCTTTATCCTTTTTTCCTTCCCCTAGGAGGCTCTGGAACTCTCTTCTTCCTGATACTTCCTCACCCTAGAGTTTCTTTCATTTCTATAGAACTAAAAATATGGAAAATATAGACCCAATTAAATCCGACGAGGATGTCTTGATAGATACAGAGGGAAAAGAAGTGAGGTGTTTGATAGATATTTTCTCTCAGTACTTACAAAAGAGAGGTTTGATATGGTACCTGACTGCAACCTGATCTTCAATTCGGAAGAGAGAGATGGACTAACTAGTATAAGCATTAGTAAGATGTAGCCACATAGCCTTCAAGCTACAAAATCCCCGGGTCCAGACAATTTTTTTTTTCGAGAGTACTAAAAGAATAAAAATTGAATCATGTGAGCAGTTAACAGATTTGTGAGCAGTTAATTATATATGAGCAGTTAAGTATTTAGTAAATCGGTTGACACTGGACTCGCACCTATTTCTAAAGAGAGTGATGTCGTCTATGCACAACTACAGACCAATCAGACTGACGTCGGTTATAGGTAAAATGCGGGAATCATTAAAACAAATAGTATCAGGGAACATTAAGCGAGTCATAATATGATTCGTGACTCACAGCATGGATTCACCAAGGGTAGGTCATGTATAACTAATCTTTTATCCTTCTACACAAATGTCTTCAAGGCGGCAGAAAA
>NC_134786.1:17257706-17277706 GCF_046742065.1 Oratosquilla oratoria | reverse complement strand
ATACCCTAAAAGAAGGTCGTCGGTGCTGTGCACCAGGCGATTTTATTCAGATGGGCAATGGTCCCCCAAACCACCAAAACCAAAATCCTAAAAAAAAAAAAAAAAAAAAAAAAAAAAAAAAAAAAAAAAAAAAAAAAAAAAAAAAAAAAAAAAACACTTGCTCCATTATAAGGTTCGAGCTTTAACATACCCATGGTGCAAATTTCGAGTAAAAGATCCCGCTAGATTAGCAAAAATAGAAAATAAAATAATTAAAACAAAAAATAGATAAATGGAGAAAATAAATAAACCAAATTGAACCATTTACTGCCAAGTGGAAGCAAGTGATTTTCAAAAACTTTATCCTGGCAAACGACAAACTATTACATTCATCCCAGAAGAATCACCGAGTCCTTCAACTCCAAAATGAAATTGTCGACGCCATTCGAAATGATATGTCTTGTCCTCCTCCTCCTTCCCTTCCTTTCCCCCCCTCTCATTTTCTTCTTTTTCCTCTTCTCTGCCTTCTCTTTCTCCTCCTCTTCCTTCTCCTCCTTTTTTTCTTCCCCTCATTATTTTCATCTTCTCCCCTCCTCTTCTTCTCTGCCTTCTCTTTCTCCTCTTCTTCCTTCTCCACCCTCTCTTCCTCTCCCCTTCCTTTTCTTCTTCTTCCTCTTCTCCCCCTTCTCTTCTTCACTGCCTTCTCTTTCTCCTACTCCCCGTTCCTTTAGTCTTCTCCCCTTTATTTTCTTCTTCCTCTTCTTTTCCTCCTCTTTCTCATCCTCCTCTTTCTTCTCTTCCCACTCTTTTTCTCCTCTTCCCCTTCTTCTCCTCCTCCTCCCCTCTTCCTTCTCATCCCACTCTTCTTCTCCCCTCTTCTTTTTCTCTACCTCCTCCTCCTCCTCCTCTTTCTCCTTCAGCCCCCATCATCATCATCATCATCATCATCGCCACTTCGTACCTTCGCAGAAGAGGTGCGGTACCAGCACCCTCCTTTCTCCGAAGGGACGCAAACTGACAACCCCCCCCCCTCCGTCACCCCCGGTCACCCGCATCATGAAGGATAGATAGCAATGACGTCCTCGATGCGGGTGGACGCGGATCTCTCTCTCTCTCTCTCTCTCTCTCTCTCTCTCTCTCTCTCTCTCTCTCTCTCTCTCACTCTCTCTCTCACACACACACACAAATTACTTCAGTATCGCTGCGCTTCGAGTTGGGGAGTTGGGGGTGTGTGTGCGTGTAAGGTCATAGCATTACCCATAGATCGGTCATACGAGCTCTGGGCTCTCTTCCGGAAGGGAAATAGCTGTCGACCACGAGTCCAACACGTGATCCAAAAGACCAAGGTGAATCACACACACATACACACACAAACTCACAAAAAGATAATCTCCTTCTCTCTCCATCATACACACACACGCACACACACACACACACACACACACACACACACACACACACACACACATATATATATATATATATATATATATATATATATATATATATACAAACTCACACACACAATGACAATCTCTCTCTCTCTCTCTCTCTCTCTCTCACACACACACACACACACACACACACACACACACACACACACACACACACACACACACACACACACACACACACATGAAGATAAGGAGAAATATTCTTGAGAAAAAGAGGAAGAGGGAAAAAAAGTTGCTTTTGGTCCTGAGGAGCTCCAAGAAGTTCAGAAGAAGAGGGAGAAGCAGAAACTTCCACGAGGCCACTCAGCGAGGGATCCAAAGAGTCTTCGATGATCTCGAAGGACTGGCATGCCCGGTTGAGGAGGGGAGGCGGATGAGGAAGAGAAGGAGGGGGGTAGGAGGAAGAGAAGGAGGAGTAAAAAAGAGGAGGAGGAAGTGGAGGAGGGGAGGAGTAGAAGGAGGAGTAGAAAGAAAAAGAGGAAGAGGAAGTGGAGGAGGGGGAGGAGAAGGAAGAGAAGGAGAAGAAAGAGGAGGAGGAAGTGAAGGAGAAAGAGGAGTAGAGAGAGGAAGAGGAAGTGGAGGAGGGGGAGGAGAAGGAAGAGAAGGAGAAGAAAGAGGAGGAGGAAGTGAAGGAGAAAGAGGAGTAGAGAGAGGAAGAGGAAGTGGAGGAGGAGAATGAGGAAGAGTAGTAGAAAGAGGAGGAGGAAGTAGAGGAAGAAGAGGAGGAAGAGGAGGGGAAGAAAGAGGAGTAAAAAGAGGAGGAAGTGGAGGAACAGGAAGAAGTGGAGGAGGAAGTGGTGGAAGAGGAAGAAGTGGAGGAGGAGGAGGAGGAGGAAAAAGTGGAGGAGAAAGTGGAGGAGGAGGAGAAAGTAAAGGAGGAAGCGGAAAAGTGGAGGAGGAGGAGAAAGTGAAGGAGGAAATGGAGAAGTGGAGGAGGAGGAGAAAGTGAATGAGGAAGTGGAGAACTGGAGGAGGAGGAAGAGGGAGTGAAGGAGGACGAAGTGGAGAAGTGGAGGAGGAAGAAGTGGAGAAGAAGGAGGAGGAGGAAAAGGAGGAAGTGGAGGAGGAGGAAGGAGAGGAGGAAGGAGAGGAGGAGGAAGTGGAGGAGAAAGAGGAGGAGGAGGGAAAGGAGGAAGAGGAAGAGGAATACGAGGATGAAGAGGAGAAAGATAAGGAGAAAGAAGAGCAGGAGTGGGAGGAAGAGGAGGGAGAAAAGGAGGAGGAAGAGGAGGAGGAGGAGGAGGAAGAGAGGAAGAATAGGAGGAAGAGGAGGAGGAGGAAAAAGAGAAGGAAGAAGAGAGGAAGAACAGGATGAAGAGGAGGAAGAGGAGGGGAGGAAGAATAGGAGGAAGAGGAGGAAGAGGGAGAGGAGGAGGAGGAGGAGGAGGAGGAAGAAGAGAAGGGCGAAGGACGGGAGGAAGAATAAGAGGAGGAAGAGGAAGAGGAGGAAGAGGAGAAGAAAGAGGGAGAGGAGGAGGAGGAAGAGGAGGAAGAAGAGAAGGGCGAAGAAGGAGAGGAGGAGAAGGGGAGGAAGGGGAGGTGGAGGAAGAAGAGGAGGAAGAGGAAGAGGAAGAGGATACAGAGTTCGTGGAGGAGGAAGAGGAAGAAGAAGAAGAGAAAGAGTAGGAAGAAGGGGAGGAGGAAGAGAAGGAGGAGCAGGAGGAAGAGGAGAAGGAGGAGGAAGGAGTGGGAGGAAGAAGAAGAGGGGAAGAAGAGGAGGGGAAAGAAGAGGAGGAGGGGAGGAAGAATAGGAGAAGGAGGAAGAGGAGAAAGAATATGCGGAGGAGGAGGAAGAGGAGGAGGAGGAAGATGAGGAGGAGGAGGAAGAGGAGGAAGAAGAAGAGGAGGAAGAGGAGGAGGAGGAAGAGAGGAAGAATATGAGGAAGAGAGGAGGAGGAAGAGGAGAAGAGAAAGAATAGGAGGAGGAAGAGGAGGAAGAAGAGGAGGAATAGGGAGAGGAGGAGGAGGAATAGGAAGAATAGGAGGAAGAGAAGGAGGAAGAGGAGGAAGAGGAGGAAGAAGAGAAGGGCGAGGAAGGAGATGAGGAGAAGGAGAGGAAGAGGAGGAGGGGAAGGAAGAAGAGGAGGAAGAGGAAGAGGAGACAGAGTTCGTGGAGAAGGAAGAAGAGGAAGAGGAAGAAGAGGAAGAGGAGACAGAGGAGGAGGAAGGGGAGAAGGAGGAAGAGGAGCAGGAGGAAGAGGAGGAGGAGGAAGAGAAGGGAGTGGGAGGAAGATGAGGAGGGGAAAGAAGAGGAGGAGGGGAGAGAGAATAGGAGGAGGAGGAACAGGAGAAAGAATATGTGGAGGAGGAGGAAGAGGAAGAGGAGGAAGAGGAAGAGGAGAAAGAAGCAGAGAAGGAGGAGAAGGAAGAGGAGAAGGAAGAGGAGAAAGAGGAGGAAGAGGCAGAGAAAGAAGAGGAGGGAGAGGAGAATGAGGCAGAGAAGGAAGAGGAGAAAGAGGAGGAAGAGGAGAAGGAGGAAGAGCAGGATGAAGAGGAATAAGAGAAAGAGGGGAGGAGTAGGAGAAAGACTAGGAAGAGGAACAGGAGGAAGAGGGGGAGGAGAGGAAAGAGGAGGAAGAGAAGGAGGTGGAGGAGGGAAAGAGGAGAAAGAGGAGGAGGAAGAGGAGGAGAAAGAGGAGGGGAGGAGGAGTAGGGGAGGAGGAAAGGAGGAGAAGAGAGAGGAGGAAGAGGAGAAGGAGGAGAAGGGAGAGGACGTGGAAGAGGAGGAGGAGGAGGAGAAAGAAGAGGTAGGGGAGGAGGAAGAGGGGGAGGATGAAGAAGGAGCACGGAGGAAGAGGAAGGAGAACGAGAAGGAGGAAGGAGGAAAAGGGGAGGAGGTGGAGGACGAGGACGTGGAGGAATTAGTAGAAAAGGGGGGACGGGGTTGAGGAAGGAGGAGGAAGAAGAGGAGAAGGAGGAAGAGGAGGAAGAGGGGGAAAGGAGGAGGAGGAAAATGTGATGGTGAGGAGGAAGAAGGAGAAAGAGGAGGAAGAGGAGGTAGAGGAGGAAAAGGAGGAGGATGGAAGAGGAGGAAGGAGGAGGAGGGAAGGGAGACGGGGAGAAGGCAAAAGGAGGAAAGGAGGAGGGACAAGAGGAGGAGAAGGATTAGGATGGGGGAAAGGAGCATGGGGGAAGAGGGAAGAGGAGAGGAGGAAGAAGAAGAAGGAGGAGGAAAAGGGAGGGGGAGGAGGAGAAAGTGGGACGGGGGAGGAGGGGGAGGGGGAGGAGGAAGAGGAATGAGGAAGAGGGGAAAGGGTAGGAGGAGGAGGAGGAGGAAGAGGGAAGGAGGAGGAGGAGGAAAGGAGGAGGAGGAGGGAAGGAGGAGGAGTAGGAGGAGGGAAGGAGGAGGAGGAGGAGAGAAGGAGGAGGGGAGGGTGAGGAGGAAGAGGGGAAGAGGAAGAGGGGAAGCGAGGGGAAGGGAAAAGGGGACGTGGAGGAAGAAGAGGGGAAGGAGAAAGAAGGAGAGGAGAAGAAGGAGCAAGAGAGGAAGGGGAGGGAGGAGGAGTGGGAGGGAGAAGAGGGGGAGGAGGGGAGGGAGAGAAGGAGAAAGACGGGGAGGAGGAGGAAGAAAGGGAGGAGGGGGAGAGGAAGGAGGAAGATAAGGTTGAAGGAGGGGAGGAAGAGGAGGAGGAGGAGGAAGAAAAAGAGTAAGATAAAGTCGAGGACGAGGAGGAGGATGAAAAGAAGGAAGAGAATGTCGAGGAAAAGGGAGAAGGAGGAGGAGGAGGTGGAAGAGGGAGATGGAGGAGGAGGAGGTGGAAGACAAGAATAAAGAGGATGACGATGAGGAAGATGAAGATATGAAGGGTGAGAAGGATGAGAAGACGGAGGAGGAGGAGGACGAGGAGGAGGAGGAGGAGAAGGAGGAAGACGACGACGAAGATGAGGAGGATGGGGAGGTGGAGGTTGAGGAGGAGAAAGAGGAAGAGGAAGAGGAGGAAGAAGAAGAAGAGGATGAGGAGATGGAGGAGGAGGAGGAGAAGAAAAATGAAAAGTAGAAGAACGAAGAAGAGGAGGGCAAGAAGAGAAGAGGGACGAGCAGGAGGAAGAGGAGGAGGAGGAAAGGTATGAAGAAGAAAAGGAGGTGGAGGAAGGAGGAGGAGGATAAAGAGAAGAAGGATAAGAAGGGGAAGGAGAAGCATAAGAAGGAGGAGGAGGAGGAGGAAGAGGAGGAGGAGGAGGAGGAGGAGGGTAAGGAGGAGGGGAAAAAGTAATGGAGAGAGATGAACGCGGAAGAAGGGGAGGAGGAAGAAGAGTGGAAGGAGGAGGAAAACTCGAAGGTAAAAGAAGAAAAGGCACAGGAGAGATGAAAATAGAGGAGGAGGAGGAGGAGGAGGAGGAGAAGTGCGAGGAGTAGGATGAAAAGGAGAAGGAGCAGTAGGAGGAGTAGGAGTAGGAGCAGTAGGAAGAGGAGGAGGAGGAGTGGGAGGAGGAGGAGTAGGATCAGTAGGAGTAGGAGTAGGAGTAGGAGCATTAGGAGAAGGAGAAGGAGGAAGAGGAGTAGGATAAAAAGGAGGAGCAGCAGTAGGAGGAGTAGGAGTAGGAGCAGTAGGAAGAGGAGGAGGAGTTGGATGAAAAGGAGGAGGAGCAGTAGGAAGAGGAGAAGGAGGAGTAGGAACAGTACACAAAGGGAACACAAAGGAAGAACAAACAACAGCAGGCCTACTGGCCCTAACGAGGCTGTTTGTGTTAACTAAACTACACTACAGTTAAGGAAACAGGGCAACTAGGCGATAGAAGATGAACTAACACTACTGCTATCACTATCCTATCCGATTAATCCAATTATGATTAAATGTCTGGTTGTCATATCTTTTATTGCAAAGGATAATATTTTATCTGCGGATTAGATTCCTAGTATTTGTCTAAGCGATTTTTAAATGTTGTTATCGTGTAGGAGGAGGAGGAGGAACAGGAGCAGTAGGAGGAAGAATAGGAGGAGGAGTAGAAGGAGAAGGAGGAGGAGGAAGAGTAGGAGAAGCAGATGATGAAGGAAGAGAAGAAACTAGCGATCAAGGAGTAGTTGGAGAAGGAGAGTAGGAGAAATACCTGCAAGTAAATTTAGAAAAAGAAGATCAAGAATCTGAGTAACATGAACATTACAGTGGCAGTAGTAGTAGTAAAAGTAATAGAAGTAGTAGTTGTAGTAGTAACATTAGTTGTAATGGTTATATCAACAGTCAGTAAGCTCCAAAAAGTCCTTTCAGGGTTTGGAATACGTCGTGCCAAAGCAACCTTAGGACATGTCCCCCCCCCTCTCTCTCTCTCTCTCTCTCTCTCTCTCTTCCATCTATGTGCTATTTGATTTTTTATATATGTTTTGTGTATAGTAAAGGAAGCTGTCTAGTATGACGAGCGTCACTTTTTTAGTATTATGATAACGATTACCTATAGCCCATCCCACTAGTCTCACCTGTGACGCCTCGGCGTGGCAACACGGGGAAGAAAATGCGCTGTTGCCACGTGTCATAGTTGATCAAAATCGTTATTATAATCTTGAAAAAGTGATTCTCATTTACACTATACAGCTTCCTTTCCTATAAACAGAATATAAAAGGAATTTTCCAAAAAGCACATAGATGGGAAATAAGAGAGTGAGAAACTTACAATATACTAAAGTTGATTTAGCACAATGGCTACGTACGCCACACCCTAAACGGACTCCTTGAAGCGCACAGACCATATTCTTTGAACAATGATAACTGTTGCCTCGGTTTTCACTAACTAGGAAACCCACAGCCCCACAGTAGCTGGCACCGTTCCTCAGAAGCTCTCAAATATCTCTCTGGGAAGGAACCGTGGACTGATCATATGTGTTGTAATGATGCAAGACTGTTTCTAAGTCACAATTATCTATTCTCCATGTATGAAAAGGTGAAAGAAGTACAGCCCAGTCCGGAGACCGAATGCCAGCCTCTTGATGGAGGTGAGTGGGTTGACTGGTTTTTGAAAATGGGCAGTTTTGTTGTCCATCTTGCGGGTACATAACTTGGAGTAATGGATGGAAAATTGTAGGAAAGCGATTCCAAACAAACGTGGCGAAATATTCTTTCTTCAATCGCTTTGTTGATATAAGGACTGGTCTAACATCCACCGTCACTGGTTCTTCCACTGTTGAGATGTTCAGAAAACGTCTCGACATTTACCTCTACAAATCCCCAACTAGAATTATTTCCACCCATACAGTTAAAAAATAAAGAGACTATTGCAGTATTAGATTAGGTTAGGTACTGAAACAGCCATGTAAGGACCAATAGGTCTCTTGCTGTTTGTAATTCCTTGTAACAGTGATACAGGGAAAGATGAACAAGAGGAAGAAGACATACAGGAAGATGAGAAGGTGGGGGAAGAAAAAAAATGAGAAGGTGGAAGAGGAGGAGAAGGAGAGGGAAGAGGAGGATAAAGAGGAGAAAGAGGAGAAGAGGAGGTGAGGAAGAGAAACAGGAGATGGAGGAGGAGGAGGAGAGGAGGAGGAGAAAGAGGAGGAGCACCCAATAGCAGCAGTAGTAGAAGCAGAATTACGCTTGGAGAGGAAAGGCAGGGAGGTAAAGGAAGAGGAGGCGGAGGGGGATGAGGAGATGGTGGAGGAGGAGGAGGCGAATAAGGTAGAGGTGGAGGAGGTGGAGGTAGAGGTGGAGGAGGTGGGGTGGAGGAGGTGGAGGTGGAGGTGGAGGTGGAGGTGGAGGTAGAGGTGGAGGAGGTGGAGGGTGGTGAGAAGGGGAGTGGAGTTCTACGAAAAGGGTGTGGTACCTGGAGCCTTCAATGTTTTGGTCTCCGCTGCTGCCCGTAAATGCCAAGCACGAGGGTTCGACCCCAACAGCTGCTGGAGCACTCCTGCCTTTGAGTAGTCCCAACACAACGGGCAAAGGTGACGACGGCTTCAAGACTAAGCTAAGCTGCCCCTGCCGTAATCTCTCTCTCTACCTATATCTCTCTCTATCAGTCTCTTCCTCTATCTATCTGTATCTATCTAGTAATCTCTGTCTCCTCCCTCTCTCTCTCTATCTGTATCTCTCTATCAGTCTCTTCCTCTATCTGTATCTATCTAATTATCTCTGTCTCCTTCCCTCTCTCTCTCTGTCTCTATCTCTCTATCTGTATCAATCTCTTTCTCTATTTATCTGTATCTGTCTAGTTACTCTGTCTCCCTCCCTCCCTCCCTCTCTCTCTCTCTCTCTCTCTCTCTCTCTCTCTCTCTCTATCTATCTATCTTTATCTCTCTATCAATCTCTTTCTCTATCTATCTGTATCTATATAGTTACTCTGTCTCCCTCCCTCCCTCTCTTTCTCTCTCTCTCTCTCTCTATCTGTATCTCTCTATCAATCTCTTCCTCTATTTATCTGTATCTATCTATCTATCTAGTTATCTATCTGCCTCTCTCCCTCCCTCTCTCTCTCTCTCTCTCTCTCTCTCTCTCTCTCTCTCTCTCTCTCTCTCTCTCTCTCTCTCTCTCTCTCTTCCAGCGCGTGTGTGGCGAGCCCGTAAATCATCCATGGGTTTCGGGTCCATTCCACGTAAAGCAGCCTCATCGCGGCCGGGCGCTTTGTTTGCCCAGACCAGGGCCGTTCTTGGTAAAGAACCATTGTGTCTCTGGCGAAGCGCTGAACACATTTTACGCGCGTTGCAAGGGGCCCGTTCCGAGTAGACCCTGGTTAGAACGTCGGGCGGGGGGGGGGGGTTGCAGATCTAGACAATGCAGCAGCCTTGATGAACGGGCTGAGTCAGCATTTTCTGAAACAAGCCGAAGGCCCGACAGACAGTTCTATTCAGTGAAGGGTAAGCAATGTGTACGTGCGTGTGTGTGTAAGTATATGAGCGTGTAAGGTGTGGGTGTGTATGTATAAGTATATGAGCATGTAGGATGTGTGTGTATATATGTGTGTGTGTGTGTGTGTGTGTGTGTGTGTGTGTGTGTGTGTGTGTGTGTGTGTGTGTGTGTGTGTGTGTGTGTGTGTGTGTGTGTGTGTGTGTGTGTGATTCACCACCATGGTCTTGGATCACGTGTTGGACTCGTGATCGACAGCTGTTTCCCTCCCGGAAGAGAGTTCAGAGCTCATACTCGTATATATGTGTGTGTGTATATGTGTAAGTACTGTATATATATATATATATATATATATATATATATATATATATATACACATACATACATATTTCTTATTACATAACACAGCAAACTGGGCATTAGTTGGTTTTCATACCCAACCAAGGACTCATTTGGAAGTATTGTATGCCCTCTCCCTCCTTCAGAGCGGAAAGTTATTAGAATAGAAAGTCTCAATAAGAAGATAACTAATGCCCAATTTGTTGTGTTATTCAATAAGAAATACATTGAAGAGAACCTGCTCCCTAAATTTACTATATATATATAATTATATATATATATATATATATACTGTATATATATATATGTGTGTGTGTGTGTGTGTGTGTGTGTGTGTGTGTGTGTGTGTGTGTGTGTGTGTGTGTGTGTGTGTGCGTGTGTGTGCGCGCGCGCACGTGTGTGGATTACAATGCATTGAACTAGATGCATTTTAAGGAACTTTTCAGTGTTCGTTAATGTCTTCTACTCGCTCTAATTATTCCCTATTCTCTAATTATTTTTGTATCACAACATCTTCTAAAGTCCAGCTTATCCTGTGGAAATGATCAGTTTTCTTGTGAAAAAAAAAAAAAAATCAACGTGATACGTTTCCGCTTTGTCAAATTAGGCTCTGGGCCGCCCGATAGCCCAGTGAATGACTTGTCGAACTCATGATCTGGTGGTCTTGAGATCGATTCCCGTGACCCGCCGAAGGTTTTATCGCGTTGGTTCCTGATAGCCCTGGCCAGGCGGGGAGGGAACCCACACATCGGCCTTTAAAAAAAAAAAAAAAAAAAAAAAAAAAAAAAAAAAAAAAGTTTGCCCTAAAGGGGTTTCTCACTTCCCATGAACTGGGATGAGTACATATCTCATTATTCTAGTCTCTATCGTCTTCCTCTAGACAACTCGTACACCGACGCAACCAGTCGCATGAAGCCAGTTGCTCATGACGCTGCAACCAATTGCTTACGACGCCGCAACCAGTTGCACTGCTTCTATCCTTGAAGAGAATATGGCGTCGAATGGGACACCAAGAAGACCCATATACTAGAGAATAATACTAAATTATAATGATAATGATAATAATAATGACGATAATAATAATAATGATAATAATAATAATAATAATAATAATAATAATAATAATAATAATAGTAATAATAATAATCATTATAATGATGATAATAATAGTAATAATGATGATGATGATAATAATAATAATAATGATGATGATTAAATAAAATAAAATGCATGCAATTGGTTGTGTCGCTGTGCGAGATGCCTTACTTCACAATCCCTCCAATCCATCTTCGTACAATTGAAATCTCCCAGAATTACTAGAAAGGTGGTGGTAAGGAGCCTAGTTGCGGCCGAAGCCGCCACCTTTGCCCTAAGGACCGCCAGGTCAGGTGTCAGTGGTGGGACTCAGAGAAGTACAGGATTCGAACCCAAAACTAAGCGAGTGTGAGATAAGTACGTTTCAGATTACGCTACTATCGCACCAGTCACATTAGTAGCATTGTATTATATTGGTTTGTTTCTTCTACAGCATTATTATGCTTTCGTGCATGCTGGTAAGTATGCTGCGTATTCATCTTTTCCTTTACTAGTTAGATTTGATCTATTTTATCATCATTATTATCATCATCATCATCATTATTATTATTATTATCATTATTATTATCATCATTATTATCATCATCATCATCATTATTATTATCATTATTATTTAGTTTCTGTTCTTCATCTGTTACCATTTTGTTATGGGTTAATATCACAATTCCAATTACTTTTTCTACCATTTCTCTCTCGTCTCCATATACAGTACTATATTTATTTACATTCGGCGAAGTATTTTTCCAACTCCGTTTCTGTTACAGAAACCAAATAGATTTGTTTTCCTTCATTACATTTTGTAGTTGGTGTAATCTGGAAGACAAATCCCTCTGATAATTGTATTCTTGTATTTTTTTTTTTTTTCCTCTCTTTTTCTTTGATGATGATTCAGTTTGACGTCGTGAAATTTCCTCTATCAGGAGGCTAGGACGGTGATCCTTACAGAGGAATTTTTAGCGTGGGATTTAACAAACCATGCCCTTGGTCCAACTCGCTGGCGGCAGGCCTCGAACTGCCGCCACCTCGACCTCCACCACAAGTAGCGACGCTTTAACCCGCTTGGCTGAGCGATTTTTTTTTTTTTTTTTTTTTACTTATTCTGCATTGTATCAGTACAAGATTTTCCTACCTTTCTTCTTTTTTTTCCTCTCTAACATTTCTCCTCTTTCGCTATCCTTCTGTCCTCTTTGTTCTCTTGATCTTAACTCCTTGTTTGCCATCTATTCTCTATCTCTACTGGTGAGCTGCTCTCTGCTCTATGGATTTTCCCCCCTTTCCACTGAAAGTGATTCACGAACAATTCTCGTATCGTTCTTCGTATGCTTCACAGCGATTTCCTTCTTTCCAGAGCCTACGTGATGCTCTGAAAAAAAACCTTTAACGACTTTCTCCTTCATTATCGTTTTTCCACCATCATTTTTTCCTCTTGAGGTCATTTCCTTTTCCCTTTTCCGTGTTTGTTCGTGTGTGCGTGTACGTGTGTACGTGTGTGTGTGCCTGCGTGTGTGTGTGTGTGAGTCACCATGGTTTAGAATCACGTGGTGGATTGCAATCGAGAACTATCACTATGAGTGTGTGTGTATTTACCTAGTTGTGTGTGTGTGTGTGTGTGTGTGTGTGTGTGTGTGTGTGTGTGTGTGTGTGTGCGTGTATGCGTATGTGTACGTGTGTGTGTGCGTGCGTGCATATGTGTATATATTTAGCTAATTGCATTTACCTATTTACTGTCTACAGGAACAACGCTAGTGGAGTCCCGTCTTTTACTATCCCATACAGCCTACCTAGCCTCAAATTCATGTATGGTACCTACTTGGGCTATATCCTTATTTTCCAATTATCATTCTTACATCTGAATTCATGCATTGCTCCACCTTTGGCTATACCACCTAAGTTATTCCAAATGTGTGTGTGTGCGATTCACCAACATGGTCTTGGATCACGTGTTGGACTCGTGATCGATAACTACTCCCCTCCCGGTAAAGACCTCAGAGCTCATGTATGACCGATCCATGGGTAATGCTGTGACCTTACACGCACACGCACACACACACACACACACACACACAACTCCCCGACCACGAGAGTTGGAGTAACGACCCGAAGCGCGCAGCAATACTGAAATAATTTCAGCCCTGGGCGGGATTCGAACTCGGACTGCCGTAGTGGCGGCCGGGAACTCTACCACTGCGTCACGAGATGTGTGTGTGTGTGTGTGTGTGTGTGTGTGTGTGTGTGTATTTACCTAGTATTTACCTAGTTGTATTTTGCGGGAAGGGGAGCTATGCTCGTGTTGTCCCGCCTTTGTATCTTGCAGTGTCTAGTTTGTTTTTAAACTCATGAATGGTTTTTGCGCATACTATTTCATTGTCCAGTTTGTTCCAAGTGTCCAAAACTCTATGAGGAAAACTGTTTTTCTTCAGTTCTCTTCTATAGCTATGTTTTTTTATTTTCTTTCCATGTCCTCTTGTGTTTCTTTTGTCCCAGTTAAGTAAGTTCTCACTATCGAGTACCTCTGTGCCTTTCATGATTCTGTAGATGGTCAATAGGTCACCTCTCTCTCTTCTTTGCTCCAGTGTCGGTAACTCCAGTTTAGCCAATCTCTCTTCGTATGATAGGTTTGCAAGTGCAGGTGCCATTTTTGTAGCTGCTCTTTGGATTCTTTCTATTTTCTTTATATTCTTTTTGGTACTGGGGGACCACAATGTCGCTGCATACTCTAATCTAGGCCTTATCAATGTAACCAATATTTTTTTCATCATGTCTTCGTCCAAGTATGTAAACGCCACTTTTATTGATCTTAGCAAATTGTAAGTCTCCCCAACAATTTTGTTAATCTGTATATCATAGGACAGGTCGTTCGTGATAATTACTCCCAAATCTTTTTCGGATCCTACTTTCTTTACTTCTTTGGTTCCAATTGTATATTTTCCTGATATTCTGTTTTTGCTTTTTCCAAACTCCATTATGCTACACTTCTTAGTATTAAAGTCCACTTCCCATTTCTGACTCCAGTTCCATACCCTATTTAGGTCTTCTTGCAGTGCTTCACAGTCCTCATCAGTTTCTATTTTCCTTAGCAGTTTGGCGTCATCGGCAAAGAAGCTCATGTAGCAGTTCACGTCCTCATCCATGTCATTCATATAGATAGCAAACATTATTGGTGCCAGCACAGATCCTTGCGGTACTCCACTGATCACCTCTTTCCAGTCTGAATATTTTTCTCTGAGCACTACTCTCATCTTTCTACCAGTCAGAAAGTCCTCTATCCATTTTAGTAGGTTTCCCTGTATTCCTCCTATGTGTTCCAGTGTGTGTGTGTGTGTGTGTATTTACCTAGTTGTATTTTACTGGAAGGGGAGCTATGATCGTGGTGTCCCGTCTTCATATCTCATTTTATCTAAACTGTTTTTAAATTCATGTATTGTTTTTGCATACACCACTTTCTCATCTAACTTGTTCCAAATGTCTATTACTCTAGATATGTGTGTGTGTGTGTGTGTGTGTGTGTGTGTGTGTGTGTGTGTGTGTGTGTGTGTGTGTGTGTGTGTGTGTGTGTGTGTGTGTGTGTGTGTGTGTGTGTGTGTGTGTGTGTGTGTGTGTGTGTGTGTGTGTGCATGATTCAATCCCTTTCGAAGAGTCTTTCCGGGAAGTCATCTTCGGACGCATAGTTCCCGGCTGAGAGAGCGCGTGGCCAGTCATCGCGCCGCCAGACATCTTGCCGCCAAGAAATCCTGTTGGCGCCGGTAAAGTTTGACTCATCTGCTCGCCGCCGTGTCCCATGGGACGAAGAGGAGGGGAAGGGGGGGGATTATTTTAATCCAAAAGAGGAGGTGATTTGAACCAGAGTGAGGGGTAAAATTACTCCCCAAGGATAAAAAAAAAAAAAAAAAAAAAAAAAAAAAAAAAAAATCGTTTTGATTGTACAAAACACTACACCTGGCCGGGGGTGGGGGGAGGGGGTGTTTGTAAACCAGGGTAAGGGGAGAGGGGAGCAAATTCCCTCCCTATAGATAGAAAAGGACAAGGTAAAGAAGAACATATACCCAAATATACCATAGCTTAAATTTTCGTACATACATAGATGCAATAATTAGGATGTTTGTTTCCTCATACTGTATATGCAGCTCAGTAAGTCCCCGATATCCAAGAATTTCGATAGATCGAGACTCCTTGTCGACTAGAAGCCCCTCCCCCCCATATGTTGTATGACAGTTTTTGTTTAACTTTGATGAAATTTAGATTGAGCGTCACAATGATGTTGTCTGGTCCAAATATAATTTGGACCCATTTATCTATTTAATTATTAATTATCCACTTATCTCCTCATCTATTCACCTGTTCACTTATTGACTTGTTTGCTTGTTTACGAACACAATAAAGAAGGGGACTGCAGGGGACCATAAGGCCTACACTAGGCAGTTACATGCCCATCGTTTATTTCCTTGTTTTGTTTCATCTATCAATTCATTTACTCAACCCATATCGTCTCCCTTGAATAAAATCGCCTGACGACAGACAGACCTGCAAGTGACCTGAATCGCAAGCGTAATGGGCCAACTGTCACAGGATGACCTTAACCGCTGCCTCGGTGACCTTTCCGGCCGATGGGTCACGAGTGCCCTGGCCGCCAACGATAGGGAAACATCTAGGTTTACGAGATCTAACAACAAAGAATGACAACAATGATGACAATGATTACAATGATAGTAACGACAATAATGATGATAACAATAAAAATAATAATAATGATAATAATAATAATAATGATAATATTACTACTACTTGTAATAATATTGATAATAACAATAATAACAAGAACGATAATAATAATAATAATGACAATAGTAACAGAAAAACAATAATAAAGATAATAATAATAATTGTAATAATAATAATAATAATAATAATAATAATAATAATAATAATAACAATAATAATAATAATAAAATGATAATAGCATAATAATAATAACAATAACAATAATAAAATAATGATAATAGCATGATAATGATTATAATAATAATAATGATAATAATGACAATATCAAAATAATGACAATAACAGAAATAACAATAATAATATAAAAATGATGATGATAGAAATTACAATTACAACAATAATAACAACAAAACAATAATGATTCCAACGACAATAAAATGAATGGATCGATGGATGGTTTGATAAATGGATAGATAGTTCGATATATACACAGATACATAAGTAGGTAGATCGATTGGTAGGCATATAAAGAAATGAATAATGATAAATATATAAACATACATATACCAAAGGCTTTTTCCTCCTTACAAGGGGGGTAGCCAAAAAACAAAGGCATAGAATCCACTCCCACCCATTCCATCCCCACATACTTCACTCCCCTCCACCCTCTTCCCCATAAATAATAAAGAAAAATATAAATGAACACATATATACATAAAAACGGAAATATATAGATAAATAGATAAAAAGATCAATTAATAGGTAAGTAGATAAATAAATAAATAATCAAATTGAAGAGATAACGAAGAATAAAAAAATGAAAAAATCAGTATAACAAATAGAATACATAAAAAATATGTTGATGAATACGAGAAAACACACACAGAAGCACAGAAACACACACATATACATACATATTATATATATATAAATATATATATATATATGTATATATATATATATATATATATATATATATATATAAGAAGAAAAAGCAACCCAATAAATGTATTAGTTAAAGTACAAATTAAACAAATAAATAAATAAATACATAAAACAAAACAAGCCCAAAAATCAAAATAAACAAAGAAGAAAATAAAACAAAAACAAAACGGAATAATAATATAAAAAAAAACAAGATAAAATAAAATGATAATAAATTACACACCAACAAAGCCAGGTGCTACATTCCTGGAATCCTTCATATATTGTATGAACCACAAGGGCACCCCTAACCTCACCTCCCCCTAACTCTAGCCCCACTTTCCCCTAACCCCACCTCCCCCTAATTCCCTAACCCCGCCTCCACCTCAACCTCACCCTCTAACCCCACCTCCATCTCACCCCCTAACCCCACCTCCACCTCAACCCCAACCCCACCTCCACCTCACCCCAAAATCCCACCTATAGTCACCCTCTAACCCCACCTCCATCTCACCCCCTAACCCCACCTCCACCTCAACCCCAACCCCACCTCCACCTAACCCCATAACCCCACCTAACCCCTTAACTCCACCTCCACCTCATCCCCTAACCCCACCTCCACCTCACCCCCTTACCCCACCTCCACCTCACCCCCTAACCCCACTTCCACCTCATCCCCTAACCCCACCTCACCCCTTAACCCCACCTCCACCTCACCCCCTAACCCCACCTCCACCTCACCCCCTAACCCCACCTCCACCTCACCCCCTAACCCCACTTCCACCTCACCCCCTAACCCCACCTCCACCTCACCCCATAACCCCACCTATAGCCACCTCCTAACCTCACCTACCCCTAACTCTCTAACCCTACCTGTCTCCAACCTCACCTCTCCCTAACCCCCAAGCACCCCCTGCCCTCTTATCCCCCCGTCCCCACCCCCCCGCCCCTACGGGCTGCGAGAAGAGGAGTGTTTGTTGACCTCCTCCCACGGGGATTCCTGGATCCCCAGGGTCACAGGGTGATCCCCCCTTATCGTCCCCCCCTCCCAACACAGGTGCCGACCACCTGGTATTCGGCGAAACGCCAGCGAAGAGGGGGGGTGGGAGGACAGGCGGGGAGGAAGCAGTTTTCCTCCTCCTTTTCTTCCTTCTCCTCCTCCTCCTCCTCCTCCTATGGTAATAATGGTAGTGAAAGTAATTGTAACAGTAATGATAATATCAATAATAGGTTATGTACCGGAACAGTCATGTAAGGGCCAATAGGTCTCTTGCTGTTCGTTTGTTCATGTAACTTTTTCCTTTTCCTCCTCCTCCTCTTCTTCCTATTCCTCTTTCTCCTCATCTTCGTCATCCACCTCCTCCTCCTCCTCTTTGTCATCCACGAGTTTCTGCTTAATTGGACCTTTGTTAGCACTCTTGCGTCATTATGTGTGTGTGTGGGGCGGTCTCTCTCGCTCTCACGGTCGCTCGCTCTCTCCATATATCTCTCTCTCTCCCTTTCCTATCTCTCTCTCTCTCTCTCTCTCTCTCTATTTCCTATCTCTCTCTCTCCTCTCTCTCTCTCTCTCTATTTCCTATCTCTCCCTTTCCTCTCTTACTCTCTCTTTCCTCTCTCTCTCTCTCTCTTTCCTATCTCTCTCTCTCTCTCCATCTCGCCAGAGCCTTTTTCCTGGAGCAACACTAAGTTGAAAAAAAAGAAAAAAGAAAAAGAAAAGGACGGCAGCACCTGAAATCCTCAGTCAGACCGACCTTGTTCTAGACGGTCTGCCCCCAAGAGACCCGTTGGAGCCGCACCTTTTGGCAAAAGAGTTTCTTAGAAAAAAAAAAAAAAATGGTGCCGCAGTATTTGGCAAAAGAGTTTCTTAAAAAGAAAAAATGATGTCGCAGCATTTGGGAGCAGAGCTTCTTGAAGAAGAAAAAAAAATCATTGGAGCCTTTGGCAGCAGAGTTTCTTGAAGAAAAAAAAAAGAAAAAGAAAAGAAAAGAAAAAAGAAAATCATTGGAGCTGCAGTGTTTAGCAGCAGTTTCTTGAAGAAAAAGAAAAGATGAGAAAAAAAAATTGGAGCCGCAGAATTTGGGAGCTGAGTTTCTTGAAGAAAAAAGAAAAGAAAAAGAAAAGAAAATCATTTGAGCCGCAGCATTTGGGAGCAGAGTTTCTTGAAGAAAAAAAAAAAGAAAAAGAAAAAAAAATCATTGGAGCAGCAGAGGCATTTGGCAACAGAGTTTCTTGGAAGAGAGAGAGAAAAAAAAAAAAAACATATACGTGTTGCGGGATTCGAGCCGAGGCCGAGCGCGGGCGTTCCCCACCCCCACGCCCCGCCTAATTGGTCGACCACCGGGATTTAATTGGGATCAGGTTAATAAACGAATAGGTAAAAAAAATAACCGAATAAAAATGATATAATTCAACAAATAAATATGTAAATATAAAACAAATAAGTAAACGAATAGATAAATAAATAAACAAATAAATAAGTAAATGATGAGTAAAATATAACTAAATAATTAAATTATAAAATAAACATATATATAATAAAGATAAATAGATGAATAAATACAATAGAAATAAAGAGACAACTAAATATGTATGTATATATATATATATGTATATATATATATATATATATATATGTATGTATATATAATATATATATGTATATATATACATATATATATATACATATATATATATATATATATATATATATATATGTATATATATATAAACAAACATGCACATCAGACAAATACAAAAAATAAAGACATAAACAAAGACACTAACAAGTGGCTCACACAAGCTGTGGGCGGAGGCGGGACGCCCAAAAAGGGGTCGGAAATGGGCGTGAAAGTCTGATCCTAGTCCCCTCCCCCCCACTTCACTAACATTATCTCTGAGATAATTCGCTTTATCGTCTTTTCGTCCCGATTCGAACGCGCTCTCTTCCTGGAAATCAGACCCATCCCTTGGCCAAAGAAGCCAAGACAAACAAACATTCAAGAACAGAAGAACACGAGAATGAAGGAGACTGCAAAGGACCATAAGGCCTACACTAGGCAGTTCCATGTCCATGTAGCTGCTAGTTAGCTTATCTGACGGCTAGTAAGTGTTCACACTAGGATAAGTTGGAGACAAGTTGACTCACCTTCCGTTGATATTAGGCTAGTAGAGGGCTAGTTTATGTGTAACTAGCACTAGGGGCTAGTAAACTAGACTCGTGCCAACGAGGATTCTAAGATCCTTAAGAGACTGCGGAGCGAGGAAAAGGCCAGAACGAAGGAGGAGGAGGAGGAAGAAGAAGAAGAAGAAGAAGAAGAAGAAGAAGAAGAAGAAGAAGAAGAAGAAGAAGAAGAAGAAGAAGAAGAAGGAAAAGAAAGAAAAGAAGGAAAAAGAATAAGAAGATGAAGAAAAAGATGGAAAAGCAGAAAGAGAAGAGGAAGGAAAAGAAGGAAAATAAGAAAAAGAAGGAAAGACAGAAGAAAAATTAACAAAGAAGAAAAAGAAAAGGAAGAAAAAAAAATGAAGAACAGAAGTTACGTGGCGACGCAAGGAGAACCGTCTAGAGATTTTCCTTTTTAAAAGAGTCTAAATCATAATCAAATGAGAATATTCCAGAAGAAAGAGAATTCCAGAAAGCTTTCAGTGGAAGGGAAGAAAAGCAAAGCATAACGGTTATTTCTTGCAAAAGGTAATTACACAGGAAATGGGTAAGATGTTTCAGAAA
>NC_134786.1:17250206-17252706 GCF_046742065.1 Oratosquilla oratoria | reverse complement strand
TAAATCAACAAATTGTGTCAGCGCCCACGACATGGTTACCAAGTCTGTTACATTTGTTAACCTCTCTTTTGGTAAACCAGTGCTTGTCTATTTCCTCTTTAAACTTCCTCCTCTCTCTCTCTCTCTTTCTCTCTCTCTCTCTCTCTCACACGCACACACACACACTTGTCCTTTGGGAATGAGACTAAGCTTCATGGTCGTCAGGAAGAACCGATTGTTCTCTTTAAGATCTCAAGTGCCATTGACTTCCAGTCCAATACGTTTCCAGTTCAGTCTCAACGACGTCTGCGTTAATCCCTTTGAGGTTAAGGTCTGTGGGGAGGGGAGGGGAGGGGAGGGGAGGCGAGGGGTGGGGTGGGAGGGGAGTGGGAGGGGAGTGGGACGCTCAAACCTGTCCCAGGACGTGTCAGGACGATGTATGTTGCAGGAATACCATTTTCTTAAAAAAATGTTAATAAATAAATTAGTAAATAGATTCATAGATAATTAAACAGATGGATAAATAGACAGACAGACAGAAAGATATATGGGTGCATTGACAGATAGATAGACAGAGAGAGACAGACTGACTGAGAGATTGATAAACAAATAGATAGATAAATAGATGGGCAGATGGACAGATAGACAGACTGAAAGATGTATGAATAGATAAATAGACAGATGGACAGATAACTAGTTTAATGAACCAGTAAATAAATTGATAAATATTTTTGTTTTGTTTTAAGTGTTTGTTTATAGAAATAATGTTAAATAAAACTCTCCGACGGAGGGTATAATGATCTACATAGATTAACGTCATAGTTATGTGATTAGTGTTTATAGAAGTCATGCTAAATAATCTAAAACGGAGAATATATAGATTTGCATAGATTCACTATATTTTTTTTTTCATCATCAAGGTTGTTCTTCTTTTAAGTCCTCGAGCACAGGAACCACCTGAAGGTGCTATCACACTGGGCTATTTTACCTCCAACACTCGGAGCAGATTTCCAGCCCGCAGCTTTCGGGAGGGCATCTGATATGATGGAGGAAAATAATTTTCCTACAGCATATATGTTCTATTTTTTTTTTTTTTAAGCAAACATAAATGTTTGACATTGTGATTTGACGGCGGAAAAAGTTCTGGATGTGGGCGGTAAAAAATAGCCCAGTGTGATGACCCCCTGACGGAGAAGTACCTCCGATTACAAAGGATTACAAAGGCAAAGCATGCCGACAGGAGACCTTTTGATCCATATCTAGGTCGGATGCAAAAAAAAAAAAAAAAAAAAAAAACTATAACAATGTAAATAACAATTAAAATACATAAATAAATGCATTGGTATAGTTGAATAACAAACAAACAGGTAAATAGTAAATGATAATAAATTGACATATAACTAATGATAAATGAAAATCAGACAGACAAATTATAACAAAACAAAAACAAATAATATAACATAAATTATAATGATTACAGCATCTTACTTAGGTATTTATCTAAATGATTCTTAAAGCTTCGAACTGAACTACATTGCACTACCTGTGCAGGAAGTTTATTCCATTCATTAACTACACGGTTGGCAAAGTTGTTTCTACCTACTTCCAAATTGAATCTATTTCCGGACAGTTTGAGACCATTGTTTCTTGTCTGATTCTCATTCAATGTAAAAATTTGGTCACTTTTGATGTGTCAATTCCCTTTAAAATCTTAAAGACCTGTATCAAGTCACCTCTGAGTCTACGCTTTTTTAGGGAAAACAGATTCATGTGCTTAAGTCGATTTTCGTATGATTTATTTTTGATATTTGGAATCAGTTTTGTGGCTCGCCGTTGTACTTTTTCCAGTCTGTCAATGTCTTTAATGAGATTCGGTGACCATACGGAAACAGCATATTCCAAATGTGGACGAACTAACGATTTATATAGCTTGTTAATGAGTGATGGACTTTTGAAATCAAAAGATCGCGCAATCAATCCCAGAATCTTATTTGCTTTCTCAGAGGCTGAAATACACTGCTTGGATGATTTGAGGTCATTACTGATAATTACGCCGAGATCTTTTTCACTATCCACTTTTGTTAACGAATTTCCAAATAACTTGTAATCGTACTTGCTGTTATTTTTACCTATGTGCATTACCTTGCATTTACTTGTGTTAAATTTCATTAGCCACTTTTCAGACCATTGTTGTAATTGATCTAAATCTTCTTGAATATCTAATTGGTTTGAGTGATCATTTGCCACTCCGCACAGTTTTGTATCATCAGCAAATTTGGAAACAGTAGATTTTAGTCCATGGTCTATATCATTTATATATACTATGAATAGAAGTGGCCCAAGAACGGAACCCTGAGGAACTCCACTTGCAACACTTTTCCATCCAGAAGTTTTTCCATTTAAAACAACTCTCTGTTTTCGACCTTTCAACCAATTACTAGTCCAACCTAATAGGCTACCACTTATTCCATGCAAATCTAATTTAGTAAGTAGTCTTTCGTGTGGGACGGTATCAAAAGCT
>NC_134786.1:17240206-17245206 GCF_046742065.1 Oratosquilla oratoria | reverse complement strand
TTCTCTATCTCTCTGCCTCTCTCTCCCTCTCTCTGTCTCTCTCTATATACCCTGTTCTTTCCCTCTCCCTCTATCCCGTCTCCTCTCTATCTCCTCTATCTCTCTCCCCATCTCTGTCTCTCTCTATATACCTTGTTCTTTCCCTCTCCCTCTATCCCGTCTCGTCTCTCTATCTCTCTCTCTCTCTCTCTCTCCCTCTCTCTGTCTCTCTCTATATACCCTGTTCTTTCCCTATCCCTCTATCCCGTCTTCTCTCTCTCTATACCATCTTTACCTCTCTCCTTCTATCCCTTCTTCTCTCTCAGTCTCTCCCTCTCTCTATACCCTCTTCTTTCCCTCTCTACCCTCTTTTCTCTCTCTCTCTCTCTCTCTCTTCCCTACACCACCATGGCCATGATCTTGGAAGTCTGTCCAACCCAAGATGTCTATCATGATGGAGAAAACAGAAAAAAAAAAAAAAAATCAGGAGTCTGACCGAGAGCGCCGAGTGATTACTTAATAAAAATCACGACTTTTTTCTTTATGCTCAAGCCTTGCAATACGCTCAGTTCCTTACAAAAGTCCTAAGATGACTGCAAGTAATTCTGCAATTTGACATTTGCCTATTTCATGTTCTGGTCTGATTTTCATTTTTGAAAAAATAAATAAATAAATAAATAAATAAATAAAATAATAATAATAATAATGATAACAATAATAATAATGATAATAATAATAATAATAAAGTAAAAATGAATAGATAATAATTGAACAACTCATTTTCAGGAAGGGACAAGAAATGTTCAAATGAAGGAATTATGCTTGAACGGTGAACATTTTTTCAGAGCTGTGCAACATTTACTTGCAAACTTTATGCAACTGTTGTGCAACATTCATACTACATCTATGCAACATCCGGGTAACATCAACAAAACTGACGCAACATAGATGCAACATTCATACATTTCTACAGGACACGTAAACATTTATGCAAAACTCATGCAAAATTAAAGAAACATTTATACAACAGTTTTGGAAAGACCTCCACATTCTCCATATCCACACACACACACACACACACACACACACACACACACACACACACACACACACACACACACACACACACACACACACACGCTTCAACATCAGTGCAATTGCACACCAGCTAAAACTCACTAGCAACGAGCGGACAACCTTGGACCTTATCTTCACTGATAATGCCCCGACTTCCCAGTCGCAGTAAACACACCATAACATGTGGACAACAACGCCTAGCACATGATGTACTCAAATCAGTCTAGTTCTAAATTTTACACAAATTGCATATTGTCGGTATATCTTTGTATCACTGTGGACTCAATAAAGCTATCATTATTATTATGGCACACAAACTAGAGCCCCTTTGCTATCGAGGAAGAACCACGGTGATGAATAAAATCGCCTAACGGCAACCATGATGTAAGGAAAAGTACCATCCGGCACGGAAGGTGACAAAGCCGTCTTACATCCTCTCTGCCCTTCTCTTACCTTTACATCCCCATATTTCCTTACCCAAAACTTGCCCCGATCCTTCCTACCTTTCCTTCTTCCTATCTCTTCCCTGTTCCCCTCCCCCTCCTTCTACTGTTATCTTCCTCCTCCACTCTCCCCCGCCTTCTCACTCTTCCCTTCCTCCTCTCCCCCTCCTCTGTCTCTTCCTACTGTTATCTTCATCCTCCCTTCTTCCTCCCTCTCCTCCTTCTGTTATCTTCCTCACTATCCCGTCCTCCTCCCTCTCCCCCTCCTCTTTTCTTTCAAATTTTTTCTTCCATAAATCTTCCTCCTTCCCTCTCTCTTCCTCCATTCCACTTCTCCCTCTCCCCCCAACCTCCTCCTTCTCCCCTTCCTCCTTCTTCTCCCCTTCCTCTTCCTTCTCCCCTTCCTCTTCCTTCTCCCCTTCCTCCTCCTTCTCCCCTTCCTCTTTCTTCTTTCCTTCCTCTTCCTCCTCCCTTCCTCCCCCTTTTCCTGTTTCTCCTCTTTTGCCCCTTCCTCCTCCTTCTCCCCTTCCTCCTCCTTCTCCCCTTCCTCCTCCTTCTCCTCTCCCTCCTTCTTCTCTTCTCCTTCCTTCTCCCCTTCCACCTCCTCCTTTTCACCTTCCTCCTCCTTCTCCCCTTTTTTTCTTCCCTTTCCTTCTCCCCTTCCTTCTCCTTCTCCCCTTCCTCCTCTTTCTCCTCTTCCTCCTTCTCTTCTCCTTCCTCCTCCTTCTCCCCTTCCTCTTTTTTCTCCCTTTCCTCTTCCTTCTTCCCTTCCTCTTCCTTCTCCCATTCCTCCTCCTTTTCCTCCTATCTCCTCTCTCCTCCCTCTCCCCCTTCCTCGCTTCTTCCTTTTCCTTATCTTCTTCTCTTCCCTGTCTTACCCTTTCCTCCTATCTCCTCCCTCCCTCCCCCACCCCCTTTCTCTCCTCTCCTCCCTCTCCCTCCCTCCACCTCTATGCAAAGTTCAAAACATCTCCCGTGGGGATGTTTATTGTACCCTTTAAGGGGCACAGGTTGGGCACATGAGCCCCACTGACTGTGTTAACCCCGCTCCCCCCCTTCCTTACGCAATCCCCCCACCCCCCACAGTCACAGAGTCACATATATAATCCCACAATCCCAGCGGACATCATACGCAAGTTTGATTTCAATTGACGATTTTGATCAACTTTGTGTCAATTGCCAACAGTTGTGAGTGGTACGACACCTTCCGTATGCGATTAGTGACGTCATCGGAAGCGTACTGGTCTCGCGTTTGCTTTGTGGTGGGTTCGAGTCCCGCAATTATCTCAGATTCCCAGTGGCGACTGTTGCCTGTCCCAGCAATCCTTAAAGCGCGTACATAGGGCAAAGGTGACGGCTTCGGCAGCAGCTACTCAGCGCCTCCTGGCGTAAGACCCTCACATTTTTCTTCCAGAAATCTTAAAAAAAAAAAAAAAAAATCCATCTATCAAGCAATTCGGGGTCCATTACTCGACAAATGCCTCTCCCAATCTCTGCCACGTCACTCGTACAAACTTCTCTACATCATCTTTCCCTCTGCCTTCTGTCTGGTCTCCTTCCACGCTTACCATCTCGCGGCGTCCAGTCAGTAACACACTTGCTCCATCTCTCAGTTTCCTCTCTTCCTGTCTTTCATCGTTATTCTCAGCACTGATTTCTCCATTAAGATCAAATAAGATGATAATAATAATAATGATAATAACAATAATAATGATAATAATAATAATAATAATAATGATAAAATGAAATAAAGTAAAATAAAACAAAACTTATTTAAATAGAATAAAAACACGATATATTAGAAAAAATGGAAATAAGAATGGTATGGAGTGGAATAAAATGAAATAGAATAAAATATTCTTTTCACGCCAATCACTGCCTTCAACCCGCGTCGCTCAGCAATAACAGTAACAACGAAAACGACAACAAGAAAAAACGACAACAAACAAGAAAAAACGACAACAACAGCAAACAAAAAGAACAATAAATAACAACAACGACAACACCTGCAACAACGAATAAACAAACAAGACCCCGGTTCGAGCCCCTTCCAAGGGCACACTCACCCTAACCACCCTCACACCCACTTATCGTTCACCCAGCCAGCCAGCCAGTCACCCACACTTGACAATGTTTTCCTGCTGCATTTTCTCTTTGTTATGTTATTCAATTTTTTACTCATTCAATTATTTTCATCTTTTCATTCATTCATTCATCCATCTATTCCTTCATTCCTTCACTTATTCATTCATCTATTGATTTATCTGTTTATCTAATTATTTATTTATTCATTTATCTATCCATTTATTTACTTATTTACACACATAGAAATAAAATATTTAGTTATTTATGTTTTTATGTTTCTGTTTATCTAATAATTTTTGTTTATTTCTTTGTTTAATCATTTATCCACTTCCTTATTTACCCATCTATTTACTTATTTATTTGTTTGCCTATCTGTTTTGATTTACATGATTTGTAGGTTTGAACATCTTACTGAACACAAACGCTATGTCGACTGGAAGAGTCCCTCCTGGGTTACCTATATCGAAGAGGTCTTGTACGAAAGATGAGACGAAGTTCAGTCCACTCGTTTTCGCAGTCGCAGGACCCACTGCTGACTAGCACGCCCCTGGTGGCGAACAAGGAAATTCCTCATAGATAAGTAGGGTTACGGCGCGGGTTTTGGGGCACCTTACGAGTGAATGGGACTCCATCGAAAACGCTGAGTTAGGTGTCTCACCAGACGTTGTGTGACAAGGAGGCGAGAGCCAACACGACCTCCCACAACAACACGGATACTACAACGTTATCATGTATCGTCCTCCCACACTCCCTTCCTCAGGCCTCCTCCTCCCTCCCTCCGGGACCCCGCCGCCCCCTCCCGCTAAATCCCATGGGACACCTGGGGGTTGGAGACGCTCCCCTCTAGCGCAACGATCCTTCGGGATTCTATTCAAACCTGAGGTGTCCCATTCACTCCCTCAAGAATCCCATTCATTCCCACTAGCGTCTCGTGCAATGTCCTTACCACCTCCATGGTCCCACTCCCACCTCCCATGCCACTCCCATGGACTTCCTGAAGGCGTCCCGTCCGGATGGGACCTCCTTCTGGGAGCACAGCATCCCAAAGCTTCGAGGTGGGATAAAGGGTTCTTCGGTATTTCCGGTACTGTTTCTTTGATACCGGGCGAAATCTCCGGTACAGCATCGGGAAGAACTTCTTCCTCTTCTTCTTCCTCTTCATTCTCTTCTTCTTTCTGTTCCTCTTCTTTTTCATCTTCTTTTCTTTCTCTTCTTTCCCTTCCTCTTCTTTTTATTCTTCTTTTTGTTCTTCTTCATCTTCCTTCTCTTCTTCTTTTTCTACCTCTTCTTCCTCTTCTTTTTCTTCTACCTCTTCTTCTACTTCTTTTTCTTCCTCTTTTTCTACCTCCTCTTCCTCTTCCTCCTCTTCTTCCTCTTCTTTTTCTTTTACCTCTTCTTCTACTTCTTCCTCTTCTT
>NC_134786.1:17220206-17232706 GCF_046742065.1 Oratosquilla oratoria | reverse complement strand
GACACACACACACATATATATATATTATATATATATATGTATATATATATGCAAGATGAAAGAAATGACGCTTACAACGTTGCTTTTCTATATATAGCAACTATGGGAATGACCGTATAAAAACCAAGTGTAGAAAAGATGAATTTAGTTTCAGTGTTGTATGGGTGTACTCATAATAGTTCTTCCCTTCCCCCTAACCTTCTGGCCACTCCCCATCACCAACGAATCTACATCTCCCGTATCCCTGCCCCTTTACAGCCTCCCCCGCCCCCAGAACCCCCATTCCATCGCCCTGCTAGGCGCGCCTTACCTACCACGACCTCCATGAACGGCTACAAACCCGGTAAATATTTGCTCTCCCGAGTCAATGATTTGCTAACTCGAATATTCTCCAGACTTATGACGCTCTATTGAGCACACCCAACTGTGGTCCATGATATATCATGATTATACAAATATACGATTCATTGTTGACTGTCTAATATTTTTTACTTGCATTAGTTATTTTGCAATTAAAGTAATTTTTGGCCGACAAAATTGTAATAATACAGCAACAAATAAAGATATATTTACATAATTCTTGTATATCACAAGAGAGGCCCGGCTGGCTGCAAAAGAAACATAAGAGTATAAATTGCACGTACACACAACTACCCTTTACATAAGCCTTCAGGGAAGAGAAATCATTAAATTCATATAAGTACTGAGGGCCCATTGTGTATGCAGACCCTCACACGGGGTCTCCAGGGGCCCTGCTTGTGAAGAAAACGGGGCCCGGGCACTCAGTGGGGGCCCCGCAGTTCACACACATAACTACAGTCATGTGTTGTAAGTGTCACGTTGAAGCTTCTGTTACTATGCGGCCCAGTTTCGTTGGCGGATGTGAGTGTATGGATATACATACCTATAGCGGGTCGCTAGAAGCAGCAATGTAATACAAATCATTTCCGTCAGTCAGCCCGGGAATCGATCTTGCGTTTCGTTATATGCATCTAGCGAATCCCCGGTTCGATTTCTGGGGCGACTGACGGAAATTACAATTATTTGTGTGGCATACGTTGTTGCTGGCGATTCACTTCAGGTGTTTACAACGACGAAAAACCCATAAAAGGTTTCGTACTAGCTTTACCGATTGTCCTGGAGTTCGGGGCTCTGTGAAAATTAGGTTAGGGCGGCAATTGTCAGTCTGCCTAGAATCTTTGTGAGTTAGAGTCTTTTTGAAATTTCCCATGTCTCGGTCGGTAAGGCGTCGCGTTGGTATCCTGCGAAATCCCCGTTCGATCCTCGGGGCGACTGTCGGAAACTACACACACACACACACACATATATATATATATATATATATATATATATATATATATATATATATATATATATATATATATATATATATATATAACACTGAATGGGTCCCAGTGATTAGAGATACATTTTTATCAACCACAATGCACTTTAATTCTAAGCCATCAAGGCGCATGAGTTCGAGTCCTCGGGCGTACCATATTTCTGCATGCGCCTACATGGCTTAGAATTTAAGTGCATTTTGGTTGATATATATATATATATATATATATATATATATATATATATATATATATATATATGTGTGTGTGTGTGTGTGTGTGTGTGTGTGTGTGTATGTATATACAGTATATATGTATACTGTATACTGTATATACATATATATATATATATATATATATATATATATATATATATATATATATATATATATATTGAAGTATGTAAGACAAATGAGTGGAAGGGTGGTGAGTTAAACACAAAGAACAGTTGGAGTTTTATTCACTGACGTTTCGTCCTTACCAGGACATTCTCAAAGTACATACAGTTTCAGAAAATTAACAGCTTATATAATCCATCCTTGCCGTGTTCCCCTCCCTCTATACTCTCATCCGTCCTCTACCCGACTCCGACTATGTCACTTCTCCCTCTGTTCTCAATTGTCCTTTTTACCTCCTTGACAATCAGAGTACTTACCGCTCCTGCTAATTTTATAAACCCTTCCCTATGGTTGATGCAGGGGTGGGAAGTGATGTAGGCTGCCTCCACTATTTTTCTTTTCTTTTTCTCTAGACCTTTGTGGAGCACCTCTATCACCACCCTTCCATCATATATATATATACATATACGTTTGTGTGTGTGCTTTTTCTTGCACAATAATCTCTTATATATTGGACTCACAATGGGTACTATAAATTTCTTATCTAAATATCTAATGGGATAGTTATTCAATTAATTCCTTCAAAAAACGAGTCAGATAATAATTTAAAAAAAAAAGTCAGATGCTAATTTACAATTAAATAAATCAATAAGAATACACAAGTTTCTTGCATAAAATCGCTTGCGGGCTGCCAGAATAAATACAAACAAGCATAGGGTCGATTCAATATGACGAAATACTTCATACGATTAATTTCTGTTGGCAAACTTATACCATGCGGTGAGCGCTGAAATTATCGCTTGTTTTAAGAAAATGTTAGACAACTTTATGGATGAGGATGACAAGTGGTCATGGACATGGAACTGCCTAGTGTAGGCCTTAGGGTCTCTTGGAGTCTCCTTCATTCTTATTACTAAGGCCTACACTAGGCAGTTCCATGTCCATGACTACCTGTCATCCCCATCTATAAAGTTATCTAATCGTTTCTTAAAACAACCGATAGTTTCACCATTCACTACCACATGGATACTAAGTCTATTCCATATGTTGTCCACTCTATTGGTAAACCAATTATCGCCTATTTCCTTCTTAAACCTGAATTTATCCAATTCAAACCCATTACTGCGATGAAAGGAGAGGGAGAGGAGAGACAAGGGGAGGCGAACTGTGTGGGGTTGGGGGCGGTCTTAGAAGACAAAACGATGGAGATAGCAGCAAAGTGATGAACCACAAAGAATGAGATAAAGATATATCTGATGAAACGCTTTAATGAAACACGCACGAAGGATCAGTGAAACACAAGAGAAACAAGTCAGAGGAGATTTTATCAAAAAGAAAAAAAATACAAAGCTTCCATGAAACACGTTGAAACATATTGAAACAACCGAACGAAACACAACGGAAACAGGTTCGAGCCTAAACCCAGGCGCAGCAGCCGAAAGGAAATGAAACATAACGAAACTGAAACAAGTTTCACACACAGGCAAAGCACTGAAACTGAAGAAACGGGAAATTGGGGAGAGAGGTAAATATGGAACTTTAAAAATAAATAAATAAATGATATATTAAATAAATAGTGATAATGATAATAATAATAACAATAATGATAATAATAATAATAATAATAATAATAATAATAATAATAATAATAATAATAATAATGTTAATACGGGATAAAAAAAAAATCTTTCCGTACTTGGTGACAGTTTTCCTTTTACTCATGCTGTCGTCAGACGATTTTATTCATCTTCTTCGAGGACTCTTGCGGGATTCGAACCGCCTCACACTGGTTTCTGGCTTCCAGACGCTTGTGCTTGGGAACAGACAAAGTGGCCTCGTCTGGATTCCAAATTGGAATACGAAAGTAAAGATGCGGAGGAGGAGGAGGAGGAGGAAGAAGTGGAAAAGGAAGAACGAGGAGTAGGAGGAGGAGGAGGAGAGAGGAGAATGAGTGAGACTGGAAGGAAGAGGAGGGAGGAAGTGGAGGGAGGTGGAGGGAGGAGGAGAAGGAGGAGGAGGACAAGGAGGAGGTGGGAGGAGAAGAAGGAGGAGGACGAGGAGGAGGAAGAAGTGGGAGAGGAAGGACGAGGAGTAGAAGTAAGAGTGGAAGGGAGAGAAGGAGGGAGGAGGTGGAGGGAGGAGAAGAAGGAGGAGGACGAGGAGGAGGTGGAGGAGGACGAAGAGGAGGACGAAGAGGAGGACAAAGAGGAGGAGGTGGGGGAGGACGAAGAGGAGGACAAAGAGGAAGAGGTGGGAGGAGAAGGACAAAGAGAAGGAGGTGGGGGAAGACGAAGATGAGGACAAAGAGGAGGAGGTGGGAGAAGAAGGAGGAGGACAAAAAGGAGGAGGTGGGGAGGACGAAGAGAGGACAAAGAGGAGGAAGAGAAGGGGAAGGACGAAGAGAAGGACAAAGAGGAGGAGGTGGGAGGAGAAGAAGGAGGAGGACGAAGAGGAGGAGATGGGGGAAGGACGAAGAGGAGGACAAAGAGGAGGAGGTGGGAGGAGAAGAAGGAGGAGGACGAAGAGGAGGAAGTGGGGGGGAAGACGAAGAGGAGGACAAAGAAGAGGAGGTGGAGGAAGACGAAGAGGAGGAAAAAGAAGAGGAGGTGGGGGAAGAGGAGGTGGGGAAGAGGAGGGGGGAAGGAGGAGTGGAAAGATTATGTGGAGGAGATACTATGGATCTATAGGACAAGAAGTGGAGGGTGGAGGAAGGGAAGGTGGGGGAGGGGAAGGGGGGGGAGATTCGAAAGTCCATAGGCCTTGTAAGGATAAATGGGGGGAGACTATTAATTGTAGGAAGGATTACAAGTAGGGCCAGTGGATGCTAGGGGGGAGGGGAGGGCATGGGGGGAGGGGGGAGAGAGTGTGTGAATGGGGGGAGGGGGACGGGAAGGACGCTCTTATGGGGGGCGGGGGGCATAGGATGGTTGTAGGGTTATTAATGTATAGGTAGTCCTATGGGTGATGTTTTATGGGGCAAGGGACCCACGATGGGCAGTTTCATGGGGTGGCCCTCCTGGGAGGGATGTCGGAGAGGATAGTCCCAACCATCCGTAGCCTAAGGTGCAGTCCCGAGGGTATGGCGCTCGGTTTCAAAACCTCTCTCTCACACTCTCACTCTCTCTTGTGTGGCGTGAAAAAGAGCACAGTCATGTGTTTAGTGTGCGTGTGTGTGTGTGTGACTGTGTGTGTGTGTGTGTGTGTGTGTGTGTGTGTGTGTGTGTGTGTGTGTGTGTGTGTGTGTGTGTCCGCGAATGCGTGTGTGTGTGTGTGCGTGTGTGTGTGTGTGTGTGTGTGTGTGTGTGTGTGTGTGTGTGTGTGTGTGTGTGTGTGTGTGTGTGTGTGTGTGTGCGTATGCGTGTATATATATATGTGTGTGTGTGTGTGTGTGTGTGTGTGTGTGTGTGTGTGTCTGTGATTTACCTTGGTCTTTGGACTCGTGATCGACAGCTATTTCCCTCCCGGAAGAGAGTTCAGAGCTCGTATGACCGATCTATGGGTAATGCTATGACCTTACACGCACACACACACACACCTCCCCGCCCACGAGAGTTGGAGTAACGACTCGAAGCGCAGTGATACCGAAATAGTTTCAGCCCTGGGCAGGATTCAACCAGGTACCGCCAGCACCCCCGTCCTGACAGTCTGGGATTCTACCAACCGCGCCACCACGTCGTGTGTACGTGTGCGTGTGTGTGTGCACGCGCGTATATATGTGTGTGTATGTGTGTACGTACGTGTGTGTGTGTGTATGTGTGTGCGTATGTGTATGTGTGTGCACGCGTATGTATGTGCGTGTGTGTGTGTGTGTGTGTGTGTGTGTGTATGTGCACGCGTATGTATGTGTGTGTGTGCGTACATGTATGTGTGTGTGTGTGTGTGTGTGTGTGTGTGTGTGTGTGTGTGTGTGTGTGTGTGTGTGTGTGTGTGTGTGTGTGTGTGTGTGTGTGTGTGTGTGTGTGTGTGTGTGTACATGTGCGTATGTATGTGTGTGTATGTGTGTACGTACGTGTGTGTGTGTATGTGTGTGCGTATGTGTGTGTGCACGCGTATGTATATATGTATGTGTGTGTGTGTGTGTGTGTGTGTGTGTGTGTGTGTGTGTGTGTGTGTGTGTGTGTGTGTGTGTGTGTGTGTGTGTGTGTGTGTGTGTATGTGTGTGTGCACGCGTATGTATGTGTGTGGGCGTACATGTGTGTGCGCATATGTGTGTGTGTGGGCGTACATGTGTGTGTGCATATGTGCGTGTCTGTGAGTGTACGATGATAACCCACTGACCCATTCTTTAATACAGACGACAACCTATATATTTGCTTTGACTGCCGCCAGGCGATTTTATTTAGCCATAAAAACATAAGAATGAAGGAGGCTGCAAGAGACCATAAGGCCTACACTAGTCAGTTCCGTATCCATCACCACCTGCCATCCCCATCCATAAAGTTGTCTAATAGTTTCTTAAAACTACCGATAGTTTCAGCGCTCACTACAATATGGTTACTAATCCTATTCCATTCGTTGACCACCCTATTAGTAAACCAATTCTTACCTATTTCCTTCTCAAATCTAAATTTGTCCAATTTAAACCCATTACTATAACTTCCGTCCTGTTGTCTTAATATGATGACCTTGTTTGCGTCACCCTCGTACAGGAACCTGCTAGCTTAGAGGATGTGTTAAACATTTTTTCTCTGGACCATCTCTCTGTGTCTTTCTCCATCCGGGTGAATTGAGTACGTATTCAACTGCCCCATCTTTCTTTCAATGATCAACTACTTGCACCATCTGCCGGCTAAGCTCACCAAGTAACCATCTGTAGGGATCGTCTATGCATGATTGTAAACCACCTGTCTGCCGCTTGAACTTAGGGTTTTTACCATCTGAGATATAACTAACGATGCACCATCTGTTTTGGAAGTGGTTCCGCAAGAAGATTGCACACATCACCATCTGCGGAGAAAGAGAGAGAGAGGTATCGCGCAGGACATATAACACCACCTGTACACCACCTGAACGGCCCAACCTAGTCTCAAAGGCCACAGGAAGACTACGCAGGTTACCATCCCCTCCCCCTTCTCCCCCACAACCACCTGCAGAGGTGGAACATTGTCGAGAAGATATTATCGAAGATCACCAGCTGTGTTCGTCTGCATAACTGAGAGTCGGAGAAGCAAACAACAATGAATTATCATCATCATCATCATTATCATCATTGGCCAAGTGGCTGGTGGACGGGGAGGGGGAGGGGGAGGGGGAGGAGGAGGTGGGGAGAAAAGGGGGGTGGAAATGCGGTGGGAAGGAGAGGTGAACTTTACCCACCTTTCCCTCCCCCTCCCTTCCCCCTGTGCCACTCCCTGTTCCCCTCCCACTCCTTTCCCACTCCACTTCTGCCCCTCCCCCTCTCCCCCTCACTCCTCCCCCGCCCCTCCTGCCCTTGATGAAAATCCCTCAAGGTCTTTCCCCTTTCCGAGAAAGGTCGTAAGGCCCCGGGGGTAAGGCCCCGGGATCTTTGTGCAGGGAGGTCTTACTAAGGTCTTCACAGTTCTGAGATTCCGACCAAGAATGTTATTTAAAAAAAAAAAAAAAAAAAAAAAAAAAAATCACAACTCAAGGAAGAAAGTCTCAGGGGCCTTAAAAGTCTCGCCTCCTAACTGGGAAGGCCTTAGAAAAGGTTCTTCTCCCATAGGAAAGGTCTTATATTTTAGGGCTAAGGTCCTGAAACCGGTGGAAGGTCACCCCCAAGTCTCTCGAAAGGTTTCTTTCGACTTAGGCTCTGGTGTGGCTAAGATCTGGCAAAGGTCTGGTTAGGTTGGGTTGGGTTGGGTTGGGTTATGTTAGGTTAGGCTAGGTTTGGTTAGTTTAGGTTAGGAAGGTTAGGTTAGGTGAGTTAGGTTAAATTAGGTAGGTTAGGCTAGATTTCGTTAGTTTAGGTTATATTAGGTTAGGTTAGGTAGGTTAAGTCAGGTTAGGTTAAGCTAGGTTAGGTAGGTTAGGTTAAGCTAGGTTAGGTAGGTTAGGTTAAGTCAGTTTAGGTTAATTTAGGTTAGGTAGGTTAGATTAAGTCAGATTAGGTTAAGTTTGTTTAGGTTAGGTTAGGTCAGGTCAGGTTCTTGAGGCAGAAGACTATTTCGAAAAGCTATTTACAAGGTCTTTCTTCCAGAGCGAGACCACACACTCCGAGGCCCTACAGGAAGCGTCTGATCTCATAGGAAAAAAACTTACAGTTCCAGGAGACTGTGGAAGACTGGAAGTCCCCTAAAGAGGTCTCCCCAGTAAGTCCCGGAATCAAGGAAGGTCATGACACGAAGGGAATGAGGAAGGAATTGGATCCTGGGGAGAAACGTGGATTGCGACATGACGACGTACTTTTAACTAGTATATCCCGATCACTGAGTAAGTGTTCGACAACCAAATACCCCGTTCACACGTTCACACATCACTTTAAACACGTGTCTGTCGAACCGCGTTCGACGAACTGTTATACCGTGTGAATCCCCTCTAAAGGACTTATTTTTCCCTACTGAAAAGGATATGAGTGATTGTGTGTATATACAGAAATTGGCTAGAGAAACGGGTAGCAATATTTATGTATACAATAGTTTGGGGATATGTTTTTGGTAATAGGTAACGTTGCATGTGTCCTTATCATGGATTTACACGAATGTGATATACATGATACATGGCAACTGCCGAAAATGGATAAAATTTACATAACGAATTGATAAAGATATATATGTTGCGAAAATTAAAGGGGTGACTTTAAGAAACCCTGCCTTTCGAGGCGTCATACAATTTTATTCAGAGACCCAACTGCCCCTCTCCCTTTCCCATCCTCAGTTCAGTAAAATAAACGTATGGCCGTAGAACATAAGGATGAAGGAGACTGCAAGAGACCCTAAGGCCTACACTAGGCAGTTCCATATCCATGACCGCCCACCATCCCCGTCCATAAAGCTGTCTAACCTTTTCTTAAAACAACCGATAGTTTCAACGCTCACTACATGGTATAAGAACATAAGAATGAAGGAGGCTGCAAGAGACCCTAAGGCCTACACTAGGCAGTTCCATGTCCATGACCACCAATCATCCTCATCCATAAAGTTGTCTAATCGTTTCTTAAAACAACAAATACATGGTTACTAAGTCTAATTCATTCGTTGGCCATCCTATTGGTAAGCCGGTTCTTGCCTATTTCCTTCTTAAATCTAAATTTGTCCACAGCCAGAATAAATTCAACAAAGGACGTCATTTATTAAATGATACTAAATTCAGACAATGCTACTTTTTTGCTTATAATGTACAAAATAATAATAATAGTAATAATAATAATAATAATAATAATAATAATAATAATAATAATAATAATAATAATAATAATAATAATAATAACAATAATAATAATAATAATAATAATAATGATGATAACAATAAAATATATAAATAAATGAATGAATAAAGAAAATGAATTAATGAATAAAGAATAAATAAATAGATAAGTAAATGAATAAATAAATATACAAATGGATCAACAAACATGGACGAGGAATGTTGCTGAAAACTCTTCCAAAGTCTAAATTCTCGCTACGACATGCAAAGCTTGCATAATAGACGTCTTTTTATATGAATAAATAGAGATAAATGAAAATAAGAATATATATAAATAAATAAACAAATATATAGATACATAAATAAATAGATTAACAAACAAATAAAGAAGTAAATGCAAATGGTAAAAACTGATCTGAGACTAGGCCCTTTCAAGATGCTGAAGTAATAAATTATATTTTCTATTTCAGATTAATGACTGGTGATTTTATTCAGGACTAAATCATACCTCAAACGATAAACACTAACTTCTACCTCAAATTCTCCCCTGTCCACTCACCCCAACGGGATAAAATCGCCCGAATCGAAAAAAATAAATAAGAATAAAAGAAACTGTAAGAATACATTACCATATGGAAGTCGTTGGGATAATGACGTCATGTCGTCGGCCTTTGTGTTTGCAGACGTTCTTGAAGATTTCTCCCACCTCGCACACGCATCTCGATTTCTTTTTCTTTTTCTCTCTTTCTTCTTTCAGTTTATCTCTACGTATTAGCCCACCCTATGCCTGAGAAGGAGGACTACCATTGCACATTCTTCTGCAATCCATATTTGCACTACGGGGAGGCTGGGCGAGATTGCAAATGGCTCGTGCTTTTATGGCATCTAATTACTCTTGTGTCATCGAGTCTGTAAAGAAGAAAATGAGCATCTAAATCGATTCTCTGTTAATGTACGTAGAAAAGGCCCAAAACTTGGGACAGTGCTAACTCCTTTCTAATAAAGTACCCCAGTTATGCTAAGAAATTAGACAACGTGCCTCTCTCTCTCTCTCTATTCTTTCTTTTATCTTTTTTAAAGGGTTATCACACTAGGCTATTTTTTTTCTGCAACCTCCGATTTGTCGGCGGTACCACCCACCTCCAGGACTCTCTACGCCTTAAAATCACTATGGCAGACTATCTTGTAATACACCTTGGTCTTTGGATCACGTGTTGGACTCGTGATCGACAGCTATTTCCCTCCCGGAAGAGAGCTCAGAGCTCGTATGACCGATCTATAGGTAATGCTGTGACCTTACACGCACACACACACCCAACTCCCCGCCCACGAGAGTTGGAGTAACGACTCGAAGCGCAGTGATACTGAAATAATTTCAGCCCTGGGCAGGATTCGAACCAGGTACCACCGGCACCTCCCTACTGACAGTCTGGAACTCTACCAACTGGAGGAAATCTGCTCCAAGAGTTGTAGGAAAAACAGCCCATTGTGATAACGCCTTTGAGCTAATGTGTTGTTCGCACTGTGGGATCTAACGCGTAGTATCTCTATACCTCGGGGTGGGGGGGCAATTATCCTCGTACTCAAATTGCTGTCTGATAACCATACTTCAAAAAGAATCATTATTTATTTCCGTATCACTCCCCCCTCCCTCTCCCCTTCCCCCTCCCTCTCCCCTTCCCCCTTCCCACCCTGGGTAACATAGAGGAACAGCTGTCTGCCCCCAATAAGCTTTGCTCGACTGTCATAATACTTAATTTAACAATCGGTCTTAAACAACAGTTATTAGGTCAACATTCCAAACGCTGTTAAGAACGGTAACAAATTTATTTTGTTTTTCGTCAATGCATTAAATCCCAGTGGCTATTTCAGCTTGTCGCCAAATAATTTTATTCAAATTCGAGTAACCTTGAAAGGTTAAAAAAAAAAAAAAAAAAGGATGGAGCAGGCTTGCGTTGCAGATAACATTCGTTACCCTTGACGCGTGATACAATAAGAAACATCGTACGAAGATTCCTGAAATCCTTGCTCATTACCCACTTAAATAATGCACGTGGTTCAGAAGACATCGTATTAACTGAAATGATATCACTCACTGAGGAAGAGACAGGAACCCCAACACATACACACACAGGGGTACCAATCAGGGGTAGTTCTGCGGTAGTGATCGTTGCGTAAAGTATCGTGCGCGAGTGTGGAGATTAATTTTATAGAGCCTCGAAATTGTGGAGGAGTTGAGGGAGAGACAGGGGATGGAGAGGGAACTGTCGGACAAGGCAAATCAGAGAGTGAAGAGGCCATTTGGGCGCGTGGAAAGAATGAATGAATGAAGATAAGCAAAGAAGGTGTGGGTGGATGGTGCGAGGCTGTAAGGAAGACCGAGAATGTGGTGGATGAATGGGGTAAGAGGAGATTTCGATGTAGATGGGATGTCTGTCGAGTAAGGAAGAGAGAATGCAAAAAATAGATGAATCAATGAATAGATAAATGAATAGATGAAAAGATAAACAAACAAATAGATATATAGCTGAAAACAGAAAAAAAAAGTAAATGGAATACGATTGTGTATAAATGATGTGTCCCGAAAGAATGCTCGCCTCATCCAATTCATAAATAATTTTAAATGAATGAAGATGAAGGAGGTCGCCAGGCTCTCTTGTGGAGCTGTGTCCTACTGCATTGCCTTAAGCCCCTGCCACACATACACGACTCAAGTGAATTCGTTTGAAATGGCTTAGGTTACAATCTTTTATTTTTCGATTTTCCAAATGTCAAATCACCTTAAGGAAGACTGTAAGCGAAGTCGTCTTCCAGTTTCTCAAATTCAAAACATTTAACGATAATCGTGATAGCGTGGCGGGGACAAGCAGTGTGGCGGGAGGCAGGAACGTCCCCCTCATCCAGGAGGTGCCGAGATGGGATGGGGATATTTGAATGGGCTTTAATTGTGCATGACGTGGGCGTGTGTTTTGACTAGGCCGCCCCCTTATAAGGCGTGAGGGCCTTTGGTGTATATTTACTGTACAGCTGCCTCTACGTATATGCTCTACAGTGGCTGTTGTTCTCTTGGAGGTCGTGGGCGCGTCGTATGTCTTTCAGTCGTAAATTTACGACCTCAGCGAGTCGTTTACGATCTCATACTGGTTCGACGTAATAAAAGAAAAAAAAATGAAGAAGAAGAGAAGCCATTCTCGTACTTGGTGCCAACGGTACATGTATCTGTGAGGGCGATGGCGTACACAGGGAGGCGCGTAACTGCCTCTGATGCCGTCATATTCTATTATTACGCATCTTAAATAATAGAATGGTAAAACAAAAAATAAAAACGTCAAACAATTGTATTTTCTTCTGTTGTTGCTTTAATGCGATCTCTCATTCTTTGTGTTTGTTTTTGAAGCAATTGTAATTCACCAAAATAGGAAATTATGCACACACACACACACACACACACACACACACACACACACACACACACACACATACACACACATATACA
>NC_134786.1:17182706-17217706 GCF_046742065.1 Oratosquilla oratoria | reverse complement strand
TGTCCTGAATTCTGTAATCAAGTCACCTCTTTCTCTTCGATGTTTCGGTGTTAGCAGATCAAATGTTTTTAGTCTCTCCTCGTTTAGCTTATTAGCCAGGCTGAGAACAAGTTTCGTATAATCTCGGTCTTGCTTATATCCTTCACTCTGTGTGGGGGCCGTACCATCTCCCAGTCTTGAGCGAATCAGAATTTCGTTGACATTTCTTTATCATTTCTTCTTATATATATAATGAAAAATCAAGTTTTATCTTCAGTAGCAGCCCCTACACCTCTCCACAATTCCGCTATTATGTCTTTTTGATGTTATTTCTCTCTCACTTTTTTTTTAAGGTGGTCTTTTATCAACACCAAATCGTTCTCCCTTTTTTGCTTTTGTAATGGAGTCGTTTCCTAAAGTCTTTTGCAGCTATTGCCTATTTCCATACTTTGCATTTTTCAAAGTTAATTTTCCATTCTTGGCTCCGTGTAGAAATAATGTCTAGATCTTTTATCAAAAGTCTACAGACCTCTTTATTTTTCACTCTTCTAATTATTTTTGCATTACCTGCAAACATTTTGGCATAGTTTATTGTACCTTTCATCATATCAATGACATAGATAAGAAATGCTATTGGGGCAAACACTGAACCCTGTGGGACTCCACCGGACACTGATTTTCTTCCTGGCCTCTTATACTTTCCCACTGTTGTCATGTACCTGTCCTTAAAGAATAAGTAAATAAGCATATGAATAACGTAAGTGGGAGTAGGAAACACAGGAGTCTTAGTCCGAGTTTATTCCTGACTAGTTTCGCAGGTATGCTTTCTTAAAGTATACCTGCGAAACTAGTCAGGAATAAGCTCAGACTAAGACTCCTGTGTTTCCTACTCCCACTTATGTCAACCTGTCAGAATGCCTCAACAAAACATATGAATGAATGAATAACTAAAATAACAGAAAAACAAAGATAAATAAATGAATAAGTGAATAATTAAGACACATAAAAGGAAATGAATAAAAAATTCCCTGAAATTGAAACAAGACTTGATAAATAAACACTATGTTAGGACGGAGCCATTATTAGTACGACGTTTCGATTGTTATAACTTTTTCAAAAACATCATGTTTATCAAGTACTTGAAACAGCTGTAACAAGTAAAACGTCGTACGAATACAATAAAGGCTCCGTCCTCTCATTTGGTCTTTATCTCTATAGAGTTGTCGATAACTGATAATTGCATACAAGATTCGACAACCCACGCAGCTGCCACATATTCCAACATTAAGGATGTAAAACAGTGTCGATCTTCAAAAAGAGATCTTATTTACCATCAATTTCACGAGATGTGGCAATGGTGAAAAGCCTAAAGATGTTGCCATCACGAGGTCATCGGAAGAAAAAAAAAGTTTCGCCTTTTTCGACTGGAAAAAAGTTCAAAGGGATCAAGATCGGGGGACTTTGGGGGCCATTCTAGGGGACCCTCAACAAACGGCCCACTTTATAGGGAAATATGGGGTCCACCCAAAACAGATCCTGCACGTTTACTGAAGAGTTAAAGAATATTCATTTTCCTGTTGTTGTCTGACTTGTGGTAGTAGACTGTTCTGTAGCATGGCTTAGGTATTTTGTATCGATCGGTTAAAAAAAAAGTTTAAAAACAAAAGTGTTCATTTTCCTTTTGGACCCCTCTGTAACCTTCTTACACACACACGCACACACGCGCACACACACACACACACACACACACACACACACACACACACACACACACACACACACACACACACACACACACACACACACACACACAAGTCCCGGTGCTAGAGGATCAGTTGGCGAGCCCATGTAAGCTTCGAATTTATTTAGTATTCCGCATGAGGCGACGGCAGTGACCTCCGCGTGACCTAAGGATGCCTCGCCCAGCCCTTCGTCAGTAGATGAGTGCGCGAGCGCGCGTGAGCAGCGTCACGTCCGTCAGGCACCAAATGTAGACTCTGGTGCCTGTCTGCCTCTTTGTCTGTTCGACTTCAAGAGTGAGGGAGGGTGGTTGCTATACGGTCGTGTTGTTGGTATTTTGTAGATGCAGAGGGTTCCGTGGTGACCACTGGAATAGTACTGTAGGTACTTACACAAAATACTCACACACACACACACACACACACACACACACACATACACAAAACACGCAGACGCACATTCACACAAAACACAGACAGAAACGCACTAAGCATATACACAGGATGCTGAAGAAAAAATAGTAGTAATAATGATAATGATAATAATAATAATAATAATAATGATAACAACAACAATAATAAAATAATAATAATAATAGTTTGCTGTAATTTGAGACTCAGGCTTACATTCCGGTTCGACTTAGTTGACAGCTAAAGACGCTATCCACTACATCAGTATGTCGTGTGTGTGTGTGTGTGTGTGTGTGTGTGTGTGTGTGTGTGTGTGTGTGTGTGTGTGTGTGTGTGTGTGTGTGCGTGTGTGCGTGTGTGTGTGTGTGTGTGCTTATGTGTGTGTTTATGTATGTGCGTGATTATGTGTGCGTGTGTGTGTTTTTATGTGTATGATTATGTGTGTGTATGTGTGTGTGTGTGTGTTTATGTGTATGATTATGTGTGTGTATGTGTGTGTGTTTAATTATGTGTTTATGTATGTGTGTATTTATGTGTGTGTTCATGTGTGTGTGTACTTACCGTATATGTGTGTGTTTATGTGTGTCCATGTGTGTGTATTTACCGTATATGTGTGTGTTTAAGTATGTGTGTTTATGTATGTGTGTTTATGTGTGTGTGCTCACTGTGTGTATTTACCGTATATGTGTGTGTTTATGTATGTGTGTGCTTATGTGTGTGTGTTCATTGTGTGTATTTACCGTATATGTGTGTATTATGCATGTGTGTCAGTGTGTGTGTATATGCATATGTGTCTATACGAGTGTGTGTGTATGTGTATATCCCTTTGTGCACATTTACCAAGTTGTATTTCTCTATTTACTCTATAAAAGACAAGCATTATGCTCGTAAGGTCCCGTCTGGACCCTTGCACACACACACACGCACACACACACACCCACATCAGTTTCGCTTATACTTTACCCTACATTATCCCACGGATCAATACATCTATACAGAAAATATACATTTACCATTCTATTCATAAAACATACACACATATAAACACGGGTCTTTACACAGAAGGGAGAGGCGGAGCTTTATCCGGTACGCTGCAAGGAGTCCATTCAGGGTATGTGTTACGTAGTACCAAATCAACCTTAATGCGTGCCTATCTTATTTCGCACCTATGCGTTATTTGATATTTTCTGTATATATTAAAAGTATCTGTATAGTACAATGAATACCACTTTCTTAGGATTATAACAACGATGTGGACGAATTCTATGACATGTGGCAACAGCGCTTTTTCCTCCCCAATGTTGCCACGCCGAGGTGTCACAGGTGAGATTAGTGGGATGGGCTATAGGTAATCGTTGTTATAATCGTAATCCTAAAAAGTGACGCTCGTTGTACTAGACAGCTTCCTTTACTATATATATATATATATATATATATATATATATATATATATATATATATACATATATATATATATATATATATATATATATATATATCACAACAAAGATATGTCGTAGCACATATGTAAAATAATACTGATGACCCACTTTCGGAGAAGAATAAGCGAAGATATAGAGATCTGTATATTTCGATCACTTACTGTGATCCTCTTCGGCAGATATAAGTTACAAAGTACAGAACAATGTGTATTTATAGTAAAGCAGTGAGGTAGCATGTGGGGACGAGGCTCAGGTCAACACGCCCGGCACGCATGCTCGCATCTTGGTGGCTCAGGTCACATGACCGGCGTTGCATGGGCCTTGTTGATTTTTGTCCACCGTTAATGTTGATGGTAACATTTTATTTATGGCAAAAGAAGAAATACAGTCTGGTGACCATTGACCATGGGAAATGTTATAATTTGGGAAATTATTTATTAAGGAGGATTCTACTATTTTTCTTCTGAAACTACATTTGGATTTATAAATTATTTCAGCATCGTCCCAATTTATTCGGTGGTTTTTATTGGCGACGTGCTGAAATACTGCGGAATTTTCCTGTCCGTATTTAACAGAGTTCTTGTGCTCCTTAACCCTGGTATTGAGATCTCGACCCGTCTGTCCCCAATATACATCTTTGCAATCTAAACAAGGTAATTTATAAACTCCAGGAGTTGTATTACTCTTGGATCTATGATGTATATTGACAACTTTACTGAACAAATTATTAGGATAATGGAAGATAAAATTTACCTTTTCCTTTGGTAACATGTGAGACAATTCATGGATTGATTTGTTAAAAGGCAATTTTATGCTTCTATTATCCCAATGATGATTCATGGCGGAATGGGAATCTGTTTTGTGAAAACTAATTTTGGCCTTGCTAAGAGCTTTTTGTAAAAACCACGGCGGGTATCCTAATTTTGTTAGTTGATTTTTCACTGAATTTAGTTCCAAATCTAAGTATTGGGAGCTACAAATTCTCAAAGCCCGTAAGAATAGGCCTGAAGCTACACTATATTTTATTTTGTCAGGATGGTGGCTAAAGAAATGTAGGTAGCTCCCTGTGTGGGTGGGCTTCCTATAAACTGTGAAGGACAGTGACTCCGCATTTCTTATTATTAAAATATCAAGAAAGGGTAATTTGTGATCTAATTCCCATTCCACCTTGAATTTAATATTGTTCGTTAGGTGATTGAGCTGGTTGTGAAATTCTTGGAATGATCCCCATTCATCATCCCAAACCGTAAAGATATCATCTACATATCTATGCCAAAACATGGCGGGTGGTTTAATTTTCGGTAATAGCACTGATTCAAAATATTCCATATATAAGTTGGCTAGAACTGGCGAGAGATTAGAGCCCATGGAACATCCGAATTTCTGTTTATAATAAAGATCTTTGAATGAAAAAACATTGGTGTTGACGCAAAGTTGTGTTAAACTTAATATTTTATCTAGTGGCAGTGGTAGCTGGTTCTGGTATGGTTGTAATTTTACTTTCAAAAACTCTAAGACTACCGTTACATCAATTTGGGTGAATAGCGAAACTACATCTAGACTTAGTAATTTTCTACTACTAGGTAGGTTGTGACTTTTGATCTTTCTTATAAAGTCTTCTGAGTGTTTTATGTGAGACTCTGAGAAACAACCTACATACGGTGATAGTATTTGTGTGAGCCATTTTAATAATAAGAAATGCGGAGTCACTGTCCTTCACAGTTTATAGGAAGCCCACCCACACAGGGAGCTACCTACATTTCTTTAGCCACCATCCTGACAAAATAAAATATAGTGTAGCTTCAGGCCTATTCTTACGGGCTTTGAGAATTTGTAGCTCCCAATACTTAGATTTGGAACTAAATTCAGTGAAAAATCAACTAACAAAATTAGGATACCCGCCGTGGTTTTTACAAAAAGCTCTTAGCAAGGCCAAAATTAGTTTTCACAAAACAGATTCCCATTCCGCCATGAATCATCATTGGGATAATAGAAGCATAAAATTGCCTTTTAACAAATCAATCCATGAATTGTCTCACATGTTACCAAAGGAAAAGGTAAATTTTATCTTCCATTATCCTAATAATTTGTTCAGTAAAGTTGTCAATATACATCATAGATCCAAGAGTAATACAACTCCTGGAGTTTATAAATTACCTTGTTTAGATTGCAAAGATGTATATTGGGGACAGACGGGTCGAGATCTCAATACCAGGGTTAAGGAGCACAAGAACTCTGTTAAATACGGACAGGAAAATTCCGCAGTATTTCAGCACGTCGCCAATAAAAACCACCGAATAAATTGGGACGATGCTGAAATAATTTATAAATCCAAATGTAGTTTCAGAAGAAAAATAGTAGAATCCTCCTTAATAAATAATTTCCCAAATTATAACATTTCCCATGGTCAATGGTCACCAGACTGTATTTCTTCTTTTGCCATAAATAAAATGTTACCATCAACATTAACGGTGGACAAAAATCAACAAGGCCCATGCAACGCCGGTCATGTGACCTGAGCCACCAAGATGCGAGCATGCGTGCCGGGCGTGTTGACCTGAGCCTCGTCCCCACATGCTACCTCACTGCTTTACTATAAATACACATTGTTCTGTACTTTGTAACTTATATCTGCCGAAGAGGATCACAGTAAGTGATCGAAATATACAGATCTCTATATCTTCGCTTATTCTTCTCCGAAAGTGGGTCATCAGTATTATATATATATATATATATATATATATACATTATTTTTTGTTTATCTAATCGTTCATATGTTTGTCTATTTGTTTGTTTACTTGTTTATTCATTCACTCATTCATTTATGATATAATTTGTTTATTCATTTATTTACTAATTTGTCCAAACAAAATATCTAAATATATTCATTTATCTATATTCCTCGTTTTCTATATCTATTTACATATAAATTTATATATCTATATATCTATCTCTATTCATTTTTGATTATTCATTTACCTTCAATCATTCATTTATCTATTTATTCATCTATTCATTTGTCAATTTATTCACCTATGCTTTATTTGCCAATGAATTCATACATTTATCTATATATCTATTCATTCATATATTCATTTATTTGACTTATTCATCTATTAATTTGTTAACACAAAGTCCCTCATACCAGGGTCAGGGTCCCCCTACCCCTGGGGGAGGGGAAAATAATCCCCCCCCCCTCATCTTGAATGATGACCCCGGAAGATGCCATGATGCTCCAACTCATATACATACATATATATACATATATATATATATATATACATATATATATATATATATATATATATATATACACATATATACACTGAATGGTCCCGAGCACACAGACATTAATCTTTTTCAACCACATTAATTTTTCACTTTAGTTCCATGTCATCACGACCGAGACTGACAAGGAGCTAGACGGAGACATATACGATAAAACTGATACGCAGTGAAGCAAGGACTCGAACCCAGCTCAGACGTAACAAGTGAACAGCGGTGTAAACCATTGCGCTATCTCTTGATAGCGCAGTTCACTTGTTACGTCGGAGCTGGGTTCGAGTCCTTGGCTTCAACTACGTATCAGTTTCCGTATATGTCTCCGTCTAGCTCCTTGTCAGTCTCGATCGTGATGACATGGAATTAAAGTGAAAAAATAATGTGGTTAAATATATACATATACATATATATTTATATATATATATATATATATATATATATATATATACATGTATATATATATATATATATATATATATATATATATCAAACTCTTCTCTTTCCAATTTTAACTATCTAAATTTTCACACTAAACTAGGATGCAGCGTATACAATAGATAACGATCTTCTTTTTTATTGTATGTGTGTGTGCATTTTACCTAGTTGTATTTTACGGGAAGGGGAGCTACGTTCGTGTGTGTGTGTGTGTGTGTGTGTGTGTGTGTGTGTGTGTGTGTGTGTGTGTGTGTGTGTGTGTGTGTTCGTATGAATGTACCTCATCATTCATGAACATGCATGCCTAAGTACGTGTCCACAAGAACACAAGAATGAGGGAGACTGCAAGAGACCATAAGGCCTACACTAGGCAGTTCCATGTTTTTTATCACATTCATGAATAAGCACATAAAGTCATGCGTATCGTCATGGTGGCTTGTGGACTGCGGATGGGGACCTGGGTAGGTTTGGAATCATGTGCATGACCAGTTATAATCATGAGCTGCCTGACGAACGTAAAATAGATAAAATAAAGCAACAAAAAATATTCACAAGAATTATTGCGCAAATAGAAGAAATGGGATGGAGAGGGAAGAGGAGAAATATAAGAGAGAGAGAGAGAGAGAGAGAGAGAGAGAGAGAGAGAGAGAGAGAGAGAGAGAGATAGAGAGAGAGAGAGTTGGGGAGGAAGAGGGAGAGAAAGAGACACAGACAGAGAGCGACAGAGGGAAGAGAAGTGGAGGAGAATTGAGATAGATGGAGTTGTTATGCAACCTGGGTTCCTGCTGCTCAGTTAGACGTTCAGCTTGAGAGGGATATCAAAACCACACTTAAGTGATTGTTTACGACTCAAGACTGAAGCCATCTCGATGGCGCAGCTCCCGACCATTCCTCGTTAAGTTTCCATGGGGATTTCGCCCTTATCGCTCGTGCAGCACTGCGGCGCGGGGTCAAGGCAGCATTATCCCTTGCGGCGCGGCTTCGAGGCAGCATCGTCCTGTGCGGCGCGGCGTCAAGGCATCATCCTATGCGGCGCGGCGTCGAGGCAGCAGCATCCCATGCGGCGACGCGTCAAGGCAGTATCGTCCTGCGCGGCGCGGCGTCGAGGCAGCATAATCTCATGCTGCGCGGCGTCAATGCAGCAGCAGCATCCAGCGCCGTGACGCACAAATAACAAACGCTTCTTCGACGACTCCGAGGCCCGAGTCGAAACGGGACGGCTAACATTCATCATCGTTAGTCATCGACGGTTTTGCTGACAGCCTCATATGAAGATCTGGTAGCCGATAAGACGCCTAAATTTACGTCATAATGTCAGCGGTTGTGTGACGACAGAGGGGAAATTATTACCTTCTATCCACAATGTAATGGGTTTGAATATATAACTGTATTTATATATACACAATCACACACGCACACACACACACACACACACATATTAAGATATATTTCACGCAGATTTAATCAGCTGTCAGATGAATTGATGGACACAAATATGGCGAAATAATTTAGATCTAAAAAATCAAAGCACAAGAAGAAATCAAACCAAATTCAGGACAAACTGGCAACAGAAAATGGAAGACACGATGTGCACAGAAGAAAAAGGGAAGAAAGGAAATGAGGTAATTTTTTCACAAACAAGAAGTTATACAAAACAAGATAAATATATAAACAAACAAATAAATGAATGAATAAATGAACAAGGAGGGGAAACAGGTTCACTAATGACGAGATGAACTAGATGTGTCAACCCTTGGCGATATTTCAAAGCTCAAAGATAAACATAAGGAGGTAATGACTAAGTAGACGATGTAACCCTTATTAAGAACAAATGGAGATTCGTAAGTCTTGACGAATGTAGAGAGAGAGAGAGAGGGGGGGAGAGAAAGAGAAACAGAGACAGACAGAAAGAGAGACAAACAGAGACAAAGCGACAGAAAGAGAGAGAGAGAGAGAGAGAGAGAGAGAGAGAGAGAGAGAGAGAGAGAGAGAGAGACCCATACTCAACCTTGGCATCAGTCTTGAGATATAACAACACGAGAGAGAGAGAGAGAGAGAGAGAGAGAGAGAGAGAGAGAGAGAGAGAGAGAGAGAGAAGACTTCTCTTTCGATAGAATCGCTGGCTTTCATCGAAAAAAAAAAATAAAAAACACTAAGGTCCTGTTCACACAAGCAGTTTGAACTGTGAGGAAACCGCGGCGGTACTGCATAGTTAAGGAAAAACTGCACGGTTGAGTGTGAACGCCTCCAATGACTTACATTATAATTTAACCGCTGTGGTTTGAACCGTCGCGGTTTGAACTCCTAGTGTGAATAGGGCCTAAAACTGTTGGTCCCTCGTTGGGAAAAGCCAAGGGTGGGGGGGAGAGATCTTCTCTATCCTCCTCTTCCCCCTCCCTCCTTCCCCTCCTCTTCCTCCTCCTTCACCTTCTTCCCCTCTTCCCCTTCTCTTCCTCCTCCCCTTCTCCTCCTCTTCCCCTTCTCTTCCTCCTCCTTCCCCTCCCCCACATCATTTCGTCATTGGTAATGAGGCTGTGAGCCTCCAAAGGAGCGAAATTTCATGACGAAATCGGAAATTCCCGAAATCCTCCAAAGTACCGATGATTCCTTTCCTCCTGGACGAGATGGTGTTGGGGGAGAAGGGGGGAGAAGGGGGAGGAGAAAGGGGGGAAGATTCCTTCCCCCCCTCGGAGGAAAAAGAACCCACCACCATACTCGCGGGGTGGGTAACCTTTGGCACTCGTGCCGAAATTGTCACACTGACGATATATATATATATATATATATATATATATATATATATATATATATATATATATATATATATATATATATATATATATATATATATATTTTTTTTTTTTTTTTTTTTTTTTATCACGGTACGCGGAATCCAGAGCTCATCATAAAACAAAAGACTAATAAATCTCCAACTTCTTTTATATGACCAATGGTCACTGCGTGCAGCGCTGGAATGGCTGCTTGGGGTCTTTATAGGTGAAGGGAGCGAGGGGACCCTTAACTTGCATGTAGGCCTATCATTTATGATATTCTGTTGGCACGCGAGGAAATGTTGTATCAAAGATTTGGTTAATCTTAGCACCCACACCTAAAAAAGTTGACCCCCTTTGCACTAGCCTTTTTATTACAAAAACAATAATAATAATAATAAAAATAATAATAATAAAGTAGATGAATAAATAAAATTATAGTAATAAAAGGGGGGAGAGTTCCTCTAGGTCAATAAGATCACCTACCGGCTCCTAGACGATATGATTGAACTTGAAACGCAACGAAAATGCTGGGAGAAAAGAATGGTTAAAAAAAGAAAGACAAAAAAAAAAAAAAAAAAAAAAGTCCTTGGAGCCTGAAGGTGGACGGACCATTATATGCCTCATGGTTTATTGCAATCTCCTTCGTTCTTAAATTCTTATGTTCTAAAGTGACGAAAATATAACCATATAATCGCAATGCCTCGTCCAGGATCAAGACTGTCAAACGAGGATAAAAATACGTCTTGCTTGGTACGATTAATCGTTAGCCAATGGCGGGTGACGCGCATCTTACTAACTGGCATCCTATTTGGGTAAGCGCGTGGGTTGTCGGTACGGTTAAAACGATCAGCCTCATATCTTTGCATCTCGATGCTAAACAGCCTCATTCACAAACAAAGAACTATTGCTCTAGACAATCGTTTGACGATGATCGTTGAGCCATGAACGATCACCGTTGAACGATAATCGTACCGAGATGATCGTACCCTTAAGGAGCTGGAGGAAGATTAAAGCGATTATACACAATCAAGACATCAAAAAAGGAATGAAGACTTTTTGTATTGCTTAGGCACGCAAACACCAACGGCCTTCTTCCCCTAATAGAGGGGTCGCCGCATCAAATCTTTCCTTGTCTCCCCGTGCAGGGGGGGATTTATTCCAGAATGGGGAAATACCCAATTCCCCGTCTCCCCGCCGGCAAGGGAACATGGTGGCGGTATCCTTATCCGATCCTCCGGAAGCACAAGAAGAGAGAGAAGGTAGGTCTCATAGTAATGGGCTTAAATTCGACAAATTTAAGTTCAAGAAGGAAATGGCCGAGAACGGTTTTACCAAGAGATTGGTTAACGAATGGAATAGGCATAGTAAACAATTAGTGAGCACTGAAATCACTGATTGTTTTAGGAGATAATGAGATAACTTTATGGACAGGGGTGACAGGTGGTAAGAGACATGGAACTGCCTAGTGTAGGCCTTATGGTCTCTAGCGGTCTCCTCAGTTCTTATATTCTTGGAGGAGGAGTTTCCCCCCTTGGGAGTGACAGACCATAATTTTACAATTTAATTAAAATCACCAAAAGCAGATCTAACATTGCGACAGTGATTGTCAACGAAGACAATTAAGAAAAAATAAATGGCGTACTGTTCCAGCATCATATAACAATGTATCCTGGTTTTGTGTAAGGCAAAAGGGAATTAGAATATCTAGCAGACTGGATGGTTAGAAGTATTAATCTATTAATCTGCCAAAGGATTAATTGGTAGGTACACACATACGTAAATATATAGATGCACACATATATGCATACATGGATACATATATAAATGCATAATGCATGCATACGTACATATATATGCACAGACGCGCGCGCGCGCGCACACACACATATATGTAATATATATATATATATATATACACATAAATACATATATACATTTATATACATATAAATATTACACACACACACACACACATACACATATTATATGTATACATATATATATATATATACATATATATATATATATATATATATATATATATATATATATATATATATATTGCAGTAATTCACAAGGCACAAGTGAAAATAATTTGCAGGAAAAAAAAAAAAAAAACAGTCCGAGCGTTTTTTAAGACATTATCAAGGAATATGTATAAATATATATATAATATATATATATAATATATATATATCATATATATATATATGTACATATGTATATATATATATATATGTATATATATATATTTATATATACATATGTATATATATATACATTTATATATATATAATATATATATATATATATATATATTTCTGTATATGTACGTATGAATATATGAGCGCACACACAAACACACATTATATATATATATATATATATATATATATACATATATATGTACATATATACATATATATTTACATATATATATATATATATATATATATATACATATAAATTTATATATATATATATATATATATATATATATATATATATATATTTGTACGCATGTTTGCAGGAGAAACTATCGGGATCAATGAATTAACGAAATAGAATGCATTCGTACAATCATTACCTCTTAAAATTTATGATGACTCTTATCTTTAGATTTTTTTTCTTTGTCAAACTTTTTCAGTTCCTTTAGTTTGCATGTATGTATGTACGTATGCCTGTATGTATGTGCATATGTATGCATATATGTACGTATGTTTGCACGCATTTATAAATATGTGTATGTATGTATGTGTGCCTACTGGGAGAGAAATGTAAAAGGAAAACGAGGGTGAGAGACAGAGAGAGAGAGAGACAGAGAGAGAGAGAGAGAGAGAGAGAGAGAGAGAGAGAGAGAGACAGAGAGAGAGAGAGAGAGAGAGAGAGAGAGAGATAGAGGGGGGGTGGGAAGGGAGAGAGGGAAAGAGGGATAGAGAGACATAGACAAAGACAGAGAGACAGAGACAAAGATAGAGAGGCAGAGGCAAAGAGAGAGAGAGAGAGAGAGAGAGAGAGAGAGAGAAACAACAGAGAGACAAACAGAGAGAGAGATAGAGAGAGAGAGATAAGAGACGTTAACCCTGATGACAAGGCCACAGATGACTCAACAAAGGACCAGGAAACCCAACACTGCTACATCTCAGAACCTTCATCAAGTATTCACGTCCCTTATGGAATTACAGTTCACATGTAAGCAAAGGAAACCCCCATCTCTCCCCCACTCCCTCCCTCCCTCCCCCCAGGGCCTCCAGGTCACCCAGGGAAGGTCACATGGGAAGGCCAGCGAGCCCCAGGTCATAGGTTGGAATCGTCAGAAAGATTTTTGTTTTGGTGGATGGAATCCGATTTACATGGGTTCACGCGGCCGTCAGAACCTTCTTATCTGACGCTTCTGTCTACAAGAATGTGTGTCTTAATCTGGACCCTTGGACGCGGATGGGGAGGAGCTGTGCCAAGCCCTTTCTGCCCACCGCGTAGTCGTCGGACGCTTTGGGATATAACTGAGGAGACTGCTTCAGGAGGCGTGTACCTTCGGCCGAAGCCGTCGCCTTTGCCCGACTAAGAACTCGGACTACTGGGGTAGGTAACAGTTACTGCTGGGAGCCGGAGAGAAGTGCGGGATTCGAACGCAGAACCAAGTGAATGCGACAGACACTTCGAAATTATAAGAACAAGTTCGATAAACATTTTAACCCGAAGAAGCTCAAGTACACATGGGTAGGCTACGTAAAGGGTTATTGGAGATAAGTTCAGTTCCTTTCTTAGAAAAGGATTATCATGAAGATGGGGAAAGAGTTCAGTGTCTTCTACTTTCTTCTTCATCCTGAAGGATCACATTATGATTCTTGCTCAGGTTAACTTTAAATCTAGATCACTTTCTTTGATCTCAAGGGCGGCCCCTTTACTAGGAGAGTTACAGGGGTCGATTAGAAACAACTACAAAGGCTAAAAAGAAGAAATAAGGTGAGATCCTGCAGAACGCTGGGTCAGCAAGGAGGCACAAGAAATCGACACCTGAAGTAACATTTCATTGTGGAGGTTGGGATTTTCCTTCAGCCGACTGAAATCGCCTGACGGGATCCATCATAATCTCCTAAACTCACAAAACGCAGTGAGAGGGTAGGGTAGAGAGCCAAGACGCTTATATATACCCTGTCAGTAATCTTACTGCTGATAAGAGCTGACGTTAGTGGCTTCGCTGACACGTGGAAACGATCCGCTTATCGAAGCCATCTTGGGGGATCAGCACGAACTCGCTCCTGACAGGAGGAGGAACCTGACAACTCCATGTTCCTCCCCAGTCGTCATGTTTCTGTTCCTGAAGTCGGCGTCGTGAGGGTCGTGTCATCTGGGCTACTGTGAGTTCCTCTGACGAACGAGAGTTTACGGTCAACAAGATTTGCCTTGCGGAATCAATGTAAACATCGAACAAAGTACCTCAAGTGAATCGCTAGTAGTAGCGGCGTCATATAATCTATCCGACTATCTTTCAACTGTAATTAAAGTGACTTTGTAATCAAATTAGGCTTTAGTTACATAGTGAATTAAGAGTTATGAATTACTAAAAGCCAAAAACACACTATTTTGGGTAAGGTTTTAATAATGTAATAATATAGATCGGATATTTTGTAACTAAAATCTAAGTAAAATCCATTCCAGTTACATGTACATGTATACAGTATGTATAAGCACGTGAATATATACACATATATGTACAATCACAAGCAAAATTTCTGAATAAGTTATAGGCCTCACAAAGTCAATGGGACTTATTTGTCGAGTACGTGAATTAGTTCTCTATGTAATATCTAGCTTACAGTTAAGTCATTTTCTTGAATAGATGAAATGTATATATCAGACAAAGAATTTGAATTTTGTATCATGAAAAATCCAGTGGGTCAGAACTTTTGTTCGTGACTGTACATGTACATATATGTGCAACTACATCACATGAACGTGTTTAACGCCTTGCTCACAGGGTGGTGCTTAACCACTTCAGTACGAGTCATATTCTCGCTCGAAGCATCGGCTGCCATATGTACGATGCATCACACTACTCGCATGATAAAATATAAAGCCACTATTGTATTACTCGTTCTCTTTTACTCTGAGTAATAATAAACACAGAAAACGTGATTAAATCAATTCACAGCATTTTGGGGTCACTCAGCTACAACTACAAAATATAATCAAGACGCTGACGCCGGGATTCTCGTGTATCCATACGCGCTTTATGACGCCTGCGTAGGCTTCATCGTACCGAAGTGGTTAAAATCTACTCTGGCTGGCGCCAGACGATTTCATTCATTCGCCAAACACCTAGATCCCACCAACTGACTTACGGGACTATCACACTGGGCTATTTTTCTTCCAACCTCCGATTACTTGGCACTACTGCCCACTTCCGGAGCTTTTTCCGCCGTCAAATCCCTATACAAAATTATTTCGTCTTCTCAATAACTTCCACAGAATGTCAATGAATATGCTGGAGGAAAACTATTTCCCTCCAGCATATTAGAATCTTTCCCGAAAGCTGCTGCGGGCTGCAAATCTGCTTCAACAGTCGGAGGAAAATAGCTTAGTGTGATAATGCCTCATGCTACCCTCCTCATCAAAGAAGGTGAACGTCACTCAGTTATGGAGAGCCTTGTTTCATACCTGATTATTCTTGTCTGAAGGCTTTTACGATACACGAGAATGATGAATGGTTAAGATAGGAGACTTTCATTGCAAGAATGTGTATTGGGCGTAGCGGTTCGTGCAAGTTCATATGTTGTATTGCAATTTTTCCACGGACTAAATCTGGACAAATCTACAAACTATTTCCAGTAGCAAAGGTGATGACCTCTAGGAATTAAAATGATTTACTGAAGAATGAAATATCTTTCAGGAAATGAGTAAGACGTGGAATTTATAGACGGTGGCGAGGAGAGGGAGGAGAAGAAGACGGTAGATCGTTGCCAAACTTGGCACTGTGGAGATACTTTGGGCAAAGAGGGACGAACTGACTCATGCAAATGTTGGGATTAGTGACAAGGAAAGGTCCCCAGGGAGTGATGTAAGAGCCACTTCGGGATGGGTAAGGTGATCCATCTGTCAGAATAGGAATAGCAAGACACGACCACTACCAAGAGACCTCACACCAATCTACCTTGTGAACAAAAGTCGAGATATTCTCGAGGAAGAAGAAAAAAAAATATTACTTCCATCATGAGTTACATTATATATATATAAAAACAAGGGCAACAATAATGGTTATGATAGCAATATTAATGACTACAGTATAGGCTCTTGTGGTAAAATTGTGTATCTTCACGGATTTTGATGAATAGAAATATAACAGAGAAATACTCCCATCATCAGTAGTTCTGATGATGATAATGGAACAAAAAACAGGATAATGATGATTAGATGTTAATGAGGTCAAGTTTTGAGGTGAATTTTTTAATTTTCAATAATTTTTTTTATGAACAGAAATACAACCGAGGAATAAAAAACATATGTATAGTTTTGGTTTTTGCGACCACGGACATGAGAGCGACTTAATTATTTTTCAAAATTTATTAGAAACATACGAAAGCCACAACATACTATATTTTTCTTTTTCAATTTTCGTGTCGAGTGATTTACTAATTTGATGAAATGGTGTAAATAGAGGTAATGAAAAAACACATATAGAGACAAATAAACGTAGAAAAAACGAAGAAATGGAGGGAAAATATAGACAAATAAAAATAGTAACAAAGAAACGAGCGAAGAGACAAAAAAACATAAGAAGAAAGGGCAAAATGGAGAAAAGGATATTATAATAAAGAAGAGACAAATAAACATAATAATAAATGAAGAAAGAAAGAAAAAAAGGATCAATGAAGCAACAAAGAAACAGTACAAGAAACTCGAACCTAAGCAATAATTCACCCTCGGACTACGTCCGAGCGAAGTAATAATGTTTATATAAGGATACACACACACACACACACACACACACACACACACACACACACACACATGCACGCACACATACGCAAACACACACACACACACACACACACACACACACACACACACACACACACACACATACACATATACGCACACACACACACACACACACGCACACATACATGCACACATACACAAACGCATACACATGCACACGCACACCCACACAAACACAAACACACACACAAAACGCAAACACCCACACCCAAAACACAAACACCCATACCCACACAAACACACGCACACCCACACAAACACAAACTTAAATTCACACACAAACACAAAAACACACACAGAAACACAAACACACACACAAAACAAACTCACATTCACACAGACACAGAAACACAAAAACACACAGAAACACAAACACATACATACACACACACACACACACACACGCTCGGGGATGCGGTTGGTAGAGCGCTGGACCGGGAAGTACGATAGTGCTCGCAGTACCCAGTTCGAATCCTGCCCAGGGCCGAAATTATTTCGGTATTGCTGTGCTTCGGGTCGTTACTCTGACTCTCGTGGGCGGGGAGTTGGGTGTGTGTGTGTGTGAAAGGTCATAGCATTACCCATAGATCGGTCATACGAGCTCTGAGCTCTCTTCCGGGACGGAAATAGCTGTCGATCACGAGTCCAACACGTGATCCAAGGACCAAGGTGAATACACACACACACAGTTAAAGATACACTATTATGGCGCGAGGTCCTTCAACTGTTTATCTTTCTTTTTGTTTGCCTTTTTGTTTGCTGACGTCATCATTTTTTTTCTTTTAATTCTTCTTGTCCGACCTTGTCGTTTCGGCAAGTTTTGCCAACGCAAGGAGGTTATTGACATACGAGTGGGGACGACGCAACAAACGTGCGTGCGATCCTGCACGCGACGGGAGCTGACGTAGGCTCCCGCAAGCAAGTTAGTAGACACGGAAGCAGATACTACGTCAGCAGTCACACGCACATAGATACACATACACACACACACACACACACACACACACACACACACACACACACACACACACACACACACACACACACACACACACACACACACACACACACACTGAGCTCTCTTCTGGGAGGGAAATAGCTGTCGATCACGAGTCCAACACGTGATCCAAAACCATGGTGAAATATACACCTTACTCTCCTGGGGGGATAATCCAGGAAGGGGGAAGGGAGGGGAGGAAGGGGGGAAAGGGAAAAGGAGGGGGAAAAGGGGGGAAGTGGGGAAAGGGGAAGGGAAGGGGAAAGGGGGGAAGGGGGAAGGGGAAAGAGAGGGGGAAAGGGGGGAAGGGGGAAAGGAGGGGGAAGGGGGAAGGGGGAAGGGAGGGGGGAACGGGGAAGGGGAAGGGAGGGGGAAAGGGGGTGAAGGGGAGAAGGGGAAGGGAGGGGGAAATGGGGACAGGGGAAGAGAGGGGGAAAGGGGGAAAGGGGGAGGGGGGAGAGGAAAGGGGGAAGGGAGGGGGAGGGGGAAAGGGGGAAGGGGGAAGGAAAAGGGAGGGGGAAATGGGGACAGGGGAAGAGAGGGGGAATGGGGGGAAGGGAAGGGCAGGGGGGAAGGGAGGGGGAGGGGGGAAGGGGAGAAGGAAGGGGGAGGGGGAAGGGAGGGGGGGGGGGAAGGGAGGGGGGAAGGGAGTGGGGAGGGGGGAAGGGAGGGGGAGGGGGGAAGGGAGGGGGAGGGGGGAAGGGAGGTGGGAAAGGGGGGAAGGGAGGGGGTAAAGGGGCCAACCTACCAAGATAACAAGGGTCCCTCTTGACTTGGTCCTCGAACGAGATAAGCCAAACATTGACCTCAAAGGGGCCTTACAGTGGGCCTTACTTAAGGCCCACTGTGAGTAAGGCAGGAAGGGCGGGGGGCCATGGACTCTAGAGAGATTTTAAAACTGTGGTCGGTGACGGAGCAATCAGAGACGCGACAGAAATAGAGGGAAGGAAAGGAAGAAGAAAAAGAGAGAACAAGAGAGGGAGAGAAAGAGAGAGGTAGAGGGAGAGAGAGGGAGAGAGAGGGAAAGAGAGAAAGAGAGAGAGGGAGAGAGAGAAAGAGAGAGGGAGAGAGAGAAAGAGAGAGGGAGAGAGAGAATAAGAGAGTTAAAGAGAGAGGTAGAGGAAGAGAGGGAAAGAGAGAGAGAGAGATAGAAGGGGAGGGAGGGAGAGAGTGGAGAGTGAGAGTGAGAGGGGAGAGTGAGAGAGGGAGAGAGAGAATAAGAGAGTGAAAGAGAGAGGTAGAGGAAGAGAGAGGGAAAGAGAGAGAGAGGGGGAGAGGGAGAGAGAGAGAGAGAGAGAGAGAGAGAGAGAGAGAGAGAGAGAGAGAGAGAGAGAGAGAGAGAGAGAGAGAGAGAGAGAGAGAGAGAGAGAGAGAGAGAGAGAGAGAGAGAGAGAGGAGAGAGAGGAGAGAGAGAGAGAGGGGGGGGGAGAGAGAGAGAGAGAGGAGAGAGAGATAGAGTGGGAGAGGGGAGAAGGAGAGAGGGAAGATCTTGAGATTGACAGAAAGAGGATGTATCAAAGATGATAAAAAAAACCGTTTCGAAGCCGATTTGAGGCTTGGACCAACTCGGAAGATTTGATGACAAGACTGATTCGTGTGGACGACATTGTCGGCGACATAAAAAGGCGCCAAACGGCTCGGCTGCATTTGGTATAGAAGTTAAAAAAAATATATATATATAAAAATAAAAAAAGGTGAAGAAAAAGGGTTAAACATTAAAAGCAGCAGATAATGTGGACATGACCAACTGCCCAAGGGCAAAATATCTGTAAGGTAAGGCTGAGTGCCCACTGATGTTTACAAAATGAAGCTCTGACGTCATACACGGATGTAAACAAATAGGACCACGTTTCTTTTTTGCTGATATTATTATCTTTGCTGTTATTATTATTATTATTATTATTATTATTACTACTATTATTATTACCATCATTATTGTTTTATAACAACCACCTTTTGCATTATCCAAAATGCCATGTTATTACTTTTATTGTTACTATTCCTATCATTATTACTATTATTTCCATTATCATTTCCATCATTATCATTGTAACAATCACCCTTCGTATCATCCAAAATGACATGTTATTACTATTATTACTATCTTTACAGTATCATTATTTCTATTATTGCTATTATCACTTTTATTATGATCATAACCATCATTATTATTGTTTTGTAATAACCACCCTTTCCTTCATGCAAAAGACATGTTATTACTATTATTGTTATTACTGATATCATAACTATTATTATTGTTATTATTATTATTATTATCATCATCATAACCATCATCATTATTATTGTTTTGTAACAACCACCCTTTGCATCATCCAAAAAGCCAGGTGGTATATACTGTATTATTATCATTATTTTGTTAGCCTCTGCTAATTTGTCCAGGCAAATGACATTTCTGAATGTTGCCCCAAGCGCCATACAATTTTATTCAGATCAGAATGATCCCGGAACGAACAGAATAGAAAACGTTACCCGAACATGCACATACGTAAATAGTGGACCTGCATCTAAAGCACTTTTTTTTTTCTTCCTTCAAAGAAGCGACAGTTATGCAAACGATCAGGCAAAACAAAGGCAAAAGGGCGCAGGAGTATTTACATGCATTAGACTTACATGATAGATCAAGATCTAGTATTACAACGGTGAGAACACGAACAGTTTTTTGTTTTTACGCAAAAACGCGGCGACACGCAAGGCCTGGAGTCGAACAAGACATTTTTAGAAAGATCACGAAAGTGCGTCTTTACGAAGATCTTAGGAAAAACATTGATATGATTGATTCGGTGCAAGTCAGCATTGTCAATACTTTTTGTAAAATGCCTCTTCTCTTCTCTTCTCTTCTTGTCCATCCTGGGTGATGCAAAACAAGTTCTGTGTAAAGAACAAGATCATATCACATATAAATATATTTGTGTGTGAATATACATTTTATCTCTCTCTCTCTCTCTCTCTCTCTCTCTCTCTCTCTATATATATATATCTCTCTATATCTCTCTATCTATATATATATATATATCTATATATATAAAAATATATATATATATATATAAATATATATATATATATATATATATATATACATGTATGTCACTTCCTTCTTCTCTAAGGTGAATATAGCTTGACTTCACCAGCCATCCTAATAGCACAGTAGGTGTAATCTTTCAATCACGTAAGTAAAACTCCTTTTCAGTGCTCCAATTTTGACAGTATCTATCGTCTTGTGAAACCATAGTTGAGAACAACACTCCAACCTTGGCAAAACAAGTCTTCCACATTGATAACATAAATTCTGTCTCTTGGTCGGTTCTTGAAGCCTGATCATGTACATTTCAGGTCATTTCTTTATCAAAGTTTATGTAACGGGTACAAAATGCATCTGCACTTATGTAGATTTCCAAAACTGTATGTCATTTTCTTGTGTACCATTCTTAAGCTCATGTTGCTGTTCATATTTTTGCGATTAAGATTTTAAAATCGTTCTTCTTCAAATTATCAAAGTTTGCACATATCATGAGTCGATCCTGGTCTTCCTAAGGCCTTGGACAAAGTCTCCAATCAAAACAATGACCATCATAAGAACGCTATCTATGAAACTCTTTATGATCGATCATGGGTAGGAGACCAACTATACATAGTACGAACCCATGAGAATATTACACTATAGAAAAGAAATATTAATCAACTTATGGGGGGCTTCATTCAATTGGCGACCCTCTTCCTCTCCGTCCCCTAGTACAGAAACAGTGAAGATGGGGAGAAATCCCCTCGAGCTGCGTAAAAAAAAAAGAAAAAAAAAATCACATACTTGACTATTCATTTACTATGCATTATTAACCAATGCAGAATATAACAGACTTAACCTAACCTAATCTAGATTTAAATATCTACCACTAGCTGAGGTAATTTGGATTTAGTACACTTAGTTCCCCACTTCCCTGCCAGACGGGGCTATTTGACTGGGAAGTGGCAAACATAGTGTACTAAATCCAAATTACCTCTGCTAGTGGCAGATAATTAAAACTAGATTAGATTAGGCTAGGTTAAAGTAGGTTAAACTATTTCAAAATTTGTCAGAATTATGGGGATAGATTTCCATAGCAAGCATTTAACTCACATATATATATCTACTATAATATAGTAGCCTCTGTCTGTCTGTTTGTTCACGAACTCCTCCTAGGGTTTTGGAGATAGACCCCCATAACCATATATATTCTGATACCCTATCACTCCAGGTACTTGGATAACTATATTTAATTAAAAAAATTGTTAGGGTTAAGGGTTAAAGTTAGGTGGGGTATGGTGTGGTAACACGCCACTACTGTAGTGTCCCCTTAACGCGCGTAGCATTTTTGTGACATAAGAATTACTATGATTAAACAAACCATTGTATGTGTCTATAAGTATTATTTGTATTTGTGAAATTAATGTTGCCACAAACCATGATAGCCTTTGTAAGGAGAAAGCATGTAAATGTAAAATGATTGTATAATTTTACTAAATGTTGAAATATTGGTTCTTTTTATTTTATTCTGTTGTGGGCGGAAATGCAATAATCGAGTAAAAAATATTTAAAGATTGTTTCAATTCGTCTCTTACTGCTGAATACCGTTCACCATGTAGTGTTCATAATCCACTACAATGGTTAGGTTAAAGATTATTCACGAATTCATCCTAGGTTTTTACAGATAAACCCCTATAACCATACATATTCTGAAACCTTATAACCTAAGGTACTTGGATCTTTCATTTGTCTGTCTGTTAGTTTGTTCACGAACTCCTAGGGTTTTGGAGATAGACCCCCATAAGCAAATATATTCTGATACCCTATCACTCCAGGTACTTGGATAACTATATTTCATTAAAAAAAATTATTTTGGTTAGGGTCAACGATTAAAGTAAGGTGGGGTATGGTTAGGTTAGGGATTATTCACGAACTCACAGCAACGCGCGGCTGATTTGGCTAGTATATATATATATATATATATATATATATATATATATTATATATATATATATATATATCAAAGGTTTTTTCCCCTTTACACGGGGGGGGGGTAACCAAAAAGAAAAAGGCATAGGAATCACTCCCACCCATTTCATTTCTCATATATTCCACTCCCCTCCACCCTCCTCCCTCCCTCCTATCTTGGCCCCTTCTGGATGACGGGTCATCCCTGCATCCTGTCCACTGCCCTGGGTCAGAAGCAGTGTCGCAAGACACAGCACATCCCCAGCAAGGCCGCTTCGTAAATTCGGCGACCCCCCCTCTCCGTCCCCTCATGCAGGAAAGGAGAAGAAAGGGAGAAATGCCTTTGGGCTGTGTCAATTTTTTCTCATACATACTTCCTCACACCCCATCCCCCACTGTCCCCCTCATGCATCACAGAATCATCTATACACAACCCTTCTCCATTCACCCCTATCTTCTGTCCTCTCCCGTCCTACCTCTACATACATTCCTCTCTTTTGTAAAGCCCCTTTCACCCCATCCATCCATCTCCTCCTAGGACGCTCCCTCATATTCACTCCTTCCACCTCCGCCTTCCACACTTCTTTTACTAATATTTCTTCACTCATTCTTTCCATGTGTCCAAACCATCCTAATACTCTTTCATCAACCCTATCTCCCAGCTCCCTTTCCATCCCTGTTCTCCTCCTCACCTCCTCATTTCTCACTCTATCTAGCCTAGTAATCCCTATCATACTTCTCAGACATTTCATCTCAAACACATTCAAACTCCTTCTCTCTTCCTCTCTCATGTTCCATGTTTCTGCCCCGTACATTGCTGTTGGCACAATCACTCCTTCATACAACCTCCTCTTAGCATCCATTCCCAGATGTCTATTTCTCATTACACCTTTCAATCCACCAAGGCATTTACTCGCTTCTCTCAATCTACATTCTACCTCCACCCCCACTCCTCCCTTTCCTGTCATATTTGCACCCAAATATCTGAAACTATCCACTTCCTCCAGTTTCTCACCCTTAATGCTCACTTCCAGCCTACTGTCACTCTCTCCCCTTTTACATCTCATCACCTTACTTTTGCCCACATTTATCTTCAGCTTCCTTCTTTCACACACCTTCTCAAACTCTGTCACTAACTTCCACAATCCCTTCTCTGATCCTGCTACAAGCGCAGTATCGTCAGCAAACAACAGCTGGCTCACCTCCCACTTTTCTCCATTTTCTTTAATCATCTCCAACCACTGACCCACTACCCTTGCATTCACCTCTTGCACCACCCCATCCATGTAAAGATTGAACAGCCAGGGTGACATAACACACCCCTGACGAAGTCCCACCTTTACCTCAAACCATTCACTCTCTCCATTTCTAATCCTAACACAAGCTCTACTACTATGTAAAAACTCTTGACTGCTCCTAACAGCTTTCCTCCTATCCCATATATCTGCAGTACCTCCCACAGTGCCTTCCTGTCTACCTTGTCGTAAGCCTTTTCCAGATCCTTACCTTTTCCTATAGCTTTCTCACATATCTGTCTTACCACAAAAATCTGATCTACACCACCCCTACCTGTCCTAAAACCACACTGTTCCTCACCAATTACTCCCTCTGTTCCTCTCCTAATCCTCTCAATCAAGACCCTCACATAAGCCTTCCCAACCACACTCAACAAGTTGATCCCTCTGTAACTACTACACTCACACTTGTCCCCCTTTCCTTTGTAAAGTGGAACTATACAGGCACTCCTCCAGTCCTCTGGCACTCTACCCTCTCTTAAACAAACATTAAATAACCTCACCAGCCAGTCCACCATAAATGTACCTCCTTTCTTCAGACATTCTGCATGGCATCCATCCAACCCAGGTGCCTTACCTGCTCTCATCATCTTAACAGCTGCTTTCACTTCATCTTTCCCTATTTCTCCTCCATTTTCCTCACTCATCACTCTCATTTTCTTAGCGCTTCCCATTGCAACTACCTTTCCCTCCCTATCCTCCTTCACATTTAGCAACTCCCTAAAATACTCTGCCCACCTTCCTTTCACTGCCTTCTCTTCCATTATCATCTCTTCATCTGCACCTTTTACCTTTTCTTCTCTACTTGATTCGCCTCCTCTTCCTCTTTTAACTTCCTTCCAAAACATCTTTTTATTACTTTCAAAATTTTCTGTCATACTCTTTCCCCATTTCACATCTGCTCTCCTCTTTGCTTCCTTTATCTTATGCTTAAACATCCTTTCTCTTTACTTTGTACCTCTCATACGATTCTCTCGTCCTAATTTGTAGCCAATATATGAATGCCTGCTTCTTCTCTTCTACACCCTTCTTTGCTTCCTCATCCCACCACTCACTACCCTTCTTTCTATTTCCTCCCGCCCTTCTTGTTTCACACACCATCTTTGCACACCTTATGACTCCCTCCTTGAACCATCCCCATTCCTCCTCCACTCCTAGTTCTACTCTATCCTTTACTCTCTCCGACTCCTCTCTCAACTTCATCTTATACTCATTCTCCTTTTTTCCTCATTTAAGCAGTTCACTCTAAGTACCTCCCTACCTTCTGCCCTTTTCCTCTTTCTCCACCTATTCTCCACTCTCAATTTACCTTCAATCAGGAAATGACCTGATATTCCCCCACTCTCTCCCCTTAGAACATGTACATCCTTAACTCTTCCTACCATACTCCTGGTCACCACTATATAGTCCATTAACGCTATCTGCCACCCTTCCACCCACCACCCTCTCCCATGTGTACTTATGCTTGACTTTCTTCTTAAACCCTGTATTTGCTATCATCAACTCTCTTTCAAGACACATCTCCACCATCAATTCTCCACTACGATTTTTGCCTTGAACTCCATACTTCCCAATCACTCCGTAAATTGGTTCATTTCCTACCCTAGCATTTAGGTCTCCCAATACAACTACATTGACATTTCTCATTTTTGCCTTGAACTCCATACTTCCCAATCACTCCGTCAATTGGTTCATTTCCTACCCTAGCATTAAGGTCTCCCAATACAACTACATTGACATTTCTCCCTAATCCCTCTATGCACTCATTTATATCTACCCAAAATGCCTCCCTTTCCTCTACGTTCTTCTCACTACCAGGCCCATACGCACTTACAAAACCCCACATCTCGTTTCCCAGCTTCACCTTCATCCACATCAACCTTGATGACATCTCCTTCCACTCCACTACCCGCTTACTTATCTCTTCACTTACTAGTATAGCCACCCCTTCTCTCCCTCGTCCCCTCTTCACTCCTGAGTACCTCCCAGCTACACTCTCAAACTCACAGTTGCCCTTTCCTTTCATTTTAGTGTCACTCAAAGCCAGTACATCCATCTTTCTTCTCACAAACATTCTGCCTATCTCTTCCATTTTACTCTCATCTGTACCACATCCACGCACATAAAAGACCCAAACCTTACGATACTGGTTGGAAAACTCACAGACCCTCTTATGCCTTTACTTTCTTTTTTAGGAATGTCCCCTTTTGGGGCTACAGGTATTAAGACTCCTAATCCCATCCCCCGTCCCTTTTTTGTCGCCTTTTACGACTCAAGTGAAAATACTTGGTGGCAGTATTCTTTTCCCCCACCACAGGGTAGGTAGGCGAAAAAAGGAAATGAATATTCAGAGAAATGGTACAGGACAGTAACAAGGGGTTGGGGGACAGCATAACGGAGGGACAGTCGTAGTATAAAAATGTCATCATTTCTCTATGTACAGAGTTTTCCTCTATCACAGACAAAATGATGTGTGGCTCTGGTCCGTAGGGGCGCCCCATATAGACCCTAAAGTATCAACTGCATGCTACTTTGCCACAATAACATGGAGCCAATACTCCAAACCGTTTTATCATTTGCAACATGAGCTGAAATTATGATTGCCGTTTTGTCTTGTTCTTGTTTTTCTCTTACTTTTCTTGTTTTTCTTTTCATTATCATTGTCGTCGTCGTCTTTGTTGTTGTTTTTTGTAGCTGTCCTTGACGTCATCAGTATATTTGTTTGTTTTTGTTATTAATATCAACATTTGTTATTAACATTAACACTTTCAGTGAATACTAACACCTGGCGTCATCAGAAAAAACCCCCACTATAGTCGATAATTGTAAGTAAACAACTTTACTATCACCCTTACTAACCAAGAATATCTTCGAATAAATAAATAAATAAATAAGAATAAAAATAAAACAATTAGACAAATAAATAAAGATAAAAATAAAATAAATAATGACAATAATGATAATGGTCTCCACGCTGACCTGCGAAAGGTTAAACTACTTTTAACCTTATTTCGTGAGGATTAACTGAACCAACACGGAACTGACCAAGGTTAACTTAATAGCAGAGTTGAAAAGGGGGGGGAGGGGGGCTCGAGCAGGCGGCCCGGGGGGAAGGGGGGGACTGACTTGCCCCCCCCCCCCGCGATTAGAAATTATAATCGAAGATGATCTCACCCAACCACGTGGCCACTGTTTGGAGGAAGAAGAGGGAGGAGGAAGAAGAGAAGATGGAGGGGGAGAAGAAGAGGGAGGAGGAAGAGAAGAGGGAGGGGGAAGAGAAAAAGGAGGAGGAAGAGAAAAAGGAGGAGGAAGAGGAGAGGGAGGAGGAGGAGGAAGAGGAGAGGAATATGGAGGAGAAGAGGGAAGATGAAAAAGAGGAGGAGGAGGAGGAGAAGGAGGAGGAGAAGAGGGAGGAGGAGGAGAAGAGGGAGGAGTAGAAAAAGAGTGACGAGGAGGAGAAAAATGAGGGGGAGGAGGAGAAGAAGAAGAAGAAGAAGAAGAAGAAGAGGAGGAAGAGGGAGGAGGAGAAGGGGAAGAAGAAGAGGGAGGAGAGGAAGATGGAGGAGGAGAAGAAGAGGTAGGAGAAGAAGAGGGAAGAGGACGAGAAGAAGAGGAAGGAGGAGAAGAAGAGGCAGGGGGAGAAGAAGAGGAAGGAGGAGAAGAAGAAAGAGAAGGAGAAGGAGAAGGAGGAGGAGGAGGAGGAGGAAAAGGAGGAGGTGGAGGAGGAGGTGGGGGAGAAGACGGACGAGGAGGAGGACAGGAAGAAGAAGAAGAAGAGGGACAAGGAGGAGGACAGGAAGAAGAAGAAGAGGGAAAATGAGAAGAAGGGGTAGTAAAAGAAGAAGAAGGAAGATAAGGAGGAGGAGGAGCAGGAAGAGGGGAGCAGGAAGAGGAGAGCAGGAGGAGCAAAAGAAGGAAAATGAGAAGAAAAAGGAGGATGAGGAGGAAGAGGAGAAAAAGAGGAAGAAGAGGAAAATGAGGGGAAGGAGGATGAAGAGGGAAAGGAGGAGGAAGAGGAGGAGGAGGATCAGAAGGAGCAAGAGAAAGATGATGATGATGAGGTAAAATGTGTAAAGGAGGGAGAGGAAGGAGAGGAGAGTGAGGAAGGAGAGGAAGGAGAGGAAGGAGGGAGAGAGAGGAAGGAGAGGAGAGAGAGAAGAGGGAGAAGAGAGAGAAGAGGGAGAAGAGAGAGAGGAGGGAGAAGAGAGGAAGGAGGGAGAGAGAGGAAGGAGAGGAGAGAGAGGAAGGAGAGGAGAGAGAGGAGAGAGAGGAGGGAGAGAAAGGATGGGAGGGAGAGGAGAGAGAGGAAGAAGAGGAGAGAGAGGAAGAAGAGGAGAGAGAGGAAGAAGAGGAGAGAGAGGAGAGGAAGAAGGTGAAGGAGAAGAGAGAGAAAGAAGAGGAAGGAGAGGAGAGAAAGGAGGGAGGGGAGGGAGGGGAGAGAGAAGAGGAAGAGGAGGAAGAGGAGGGAGAGGAGAGAGAGGAGATAGAGGAAATAGAGGAAGGAGAGGAGAGAGAGGAGAGAGAGGACGAAGAAGGAAAGGTTCTTGCAGGACGAGAAGGCTCAGCAGAAGCTTCCTTCTGCGTCCAAGACTCTACCAGAAGGTTGGAGAGACTGTCCCGCTCTTTTGTTTTTTTTTCCGACTTTAGGGATGACCTTGAGAGGGGGTGGGGTGGGGTGGGGACCCACCTGAAGTAACCTCTGACCCCCTAACCCCCTCCTCCCGGTAGGAGGAGGTGTCAAGAGGTCAATGAGTATAATTCCTGTAGGTGATTCAGGGGGTGCGCAAAAGGACAAGGAAGGGGAGGAGGAGGAGGAGGAGTAGGAGGAGGAGGAGGAAGATGAAGAGGAGGAGGAGGAGGAGGAGGAAGATGAAGAGGAGGAGGAGGAGGAGGAGGAGGAGGAGGAAGATGAAGAGGAGGAGGAGGAGGAGGAGGAAGATGAAGAGGAGGAGGAGGAGGAAGAAGATGAAGCGGAGGAGGAGGAGGAGGAGAAGGAGAACAGAAAGAAGGGCTGGAAAGGGGAGATGGACAGAAGGAAAGGGAGGAGTACAGTACTGTAGAAGGGGCAATACGGGTGAGGAAGAAAAGGGAATGGAAGGGAAGAGAAGAGAAGGGAAGAGAAGGGAAGAGAAGGGAAAGGAAGTTAAGATAAAGGAAAATAAGGGAAGGAAAGGCAAGGAAAGAGAAAGGAAGGGAAGGCAAGGGAAAGTAAGGGAAGGGAAGGGAAGGGAAGAGAAGGGAAGGAAAGTGAAGGGAAGGAAAGGGAAGGAAAGTGAAGGGAAGAGTAGAGAAGGGAAGTGAAGGAAAGAGAAGGAAAGGGATGGGATGGGAAGAAAGAGGGAAAAGAAAGGAAGGGCAGAGAAGGGAAGGGAAGGAAAAAGAAGAAGCAGTTGAAGAAAGATGAAGACTGAAATAAAGAGAAAAAAGAAGAGTTTCCTTTGGCCAGTGTCCATTGGGAGTCTTGATGAGTCTTGAAGGAGATAAACAAAGATAACAGTCATCCCGGCCGTCGGGGGGATCGATCCGGGGACTAACGTGATGCCAGCCCACCGCTCTACCGAAAACTCTATTGAGGGTACAGAAGAGCCACAACCTGATATCAACTAATACCCAGGAATAAAAGTGACTGCCAACTAAAATACTTCACTTTTACGAGTGGCTTGTTCCATGTAAATGTTGATAAACGTAAGAAAAGACTAACAGGCCATCTGTTGGCGTATATTGTGAGTTTGGTGACGCTAAAAGAGGAGAGAAATTCCAACATAATGAATTGTTCTGCCTGGATTCTTCTCAGTGCAAATCGATTAATGATTAAGAAAATATTCTATTATCTATATACCAAGAACTTTTTTCCCCTTATAAGGGGGGTAGCCTAGTCAGAGGCACGTACCTATGCCACTCCTTTTCATTCCCCGCCGCCACCCCCTCCTACCCCTCCCATCTCAGCTCCTCATGGATGACGGGTCATCCCTGCATCCGCCAACTGCTCTGGCGGATGTTAAATCAGTTAAGATATGAATAGAAACTGGAAAAAATATATAAAACATATAATGAAATTAATATGATGTAAAAGGATTTTTAAAATGAATAACAAGAACAAGTAGAACATTAAAAATATAGATATGAAAGTAATATGATGTAATGGGCATTTCAAAATGAATGACAAGGTCAAGTACAGCAATAAAATTATAAAACTGTATTGTATGACTGAAAACAAGTAGAAATAAAAGTTGGAGTAAGAACTGGATTATGAAAGAAACAAGCGAAGATTATGAGAAATAAGAACAACCACAAAATATGAAATACAATATCATTAAATCAAAGTAAATAGAAATAAAAGCAAAATCATAAATGAAAATAAAAATATAGAAAATTAAAAGTTAAATAAACTAGAGAAGAAAAATCACGATAAACTGAAAATAACAACAAATCAACAAAGACGATGAAAACCTAAACAGGACGAAATCAAAAGACGTTAATAAAAACGAAACAAAGAGAAAAACAGCGCACGAACTAAGACGAGGAAATGAACGAAATTTCGTAAAAGAAAACAAAACACAGCGAAAATATATATCTAAGACTTGCTGAGTGACGGATATTTTTCATACATAATGACCGGACCAGAAAATTAACATGGGATCGACTGAATAAAAGAATATAGTAATAATGATAATAAATAAAATCGCCTGGCGACATCAAGAAAAATTAAGCATATTTTATCTGTTTTGCAAAATTGAAACGAAATCAAATGCTGACAGCTGGAACACGTGTAAACAAAACTGTTAGAGAGGGGGCGGGGGTGGGGGTGGTGGGGGTGATTACGCAACACATCGCCACCAGGAAGAAAACATCTTCGATGAGAGAGAGAGAGAGAGAGAGAGAGAGAGAGAGAGAGAGAGAGAGATATGGAGGGAGAGAAAAGGGAGGGAGAGAGATGGAGGGAGAGACAAGGAGAGAGATGGAGGGAGAGAAGAGGAAGGGAGAGAACGTGAGAGAGAGACTTATATGGACTGACTTTGCTGTTGGAGAAACAAAACAACAGAGAGAAAGAAAGAGAGAAAGAGCGAGAGATGAAAGAGAAAGAAAGAGAGAAACAGAGATAGGTATAGAGAGAGAACCAGAGAAAGAGAGAGAGAGAGAGAGAGAGAGAGAGAGAGAGAGAGAGAGAGAGAGAGAGAGAGAGAGAGAGAGAGAGAGAGAGAGAGAGAGAGAGAAAGAGAGAGAGAAAGAGAGAGAGAGAGAGAGAGAGAGAGAGAGAAAGAGAGAGAGAGAGAGAGATGATAAGAGAGCAAGAGCAAGAGCGGAGAGAGGGAAGATGGGGGGATGGGATGGGGGGATGGGGAGGGGGGATGAAGGAGGGAGCTCTCCTAGAGCGACACAAGAGTGATTAACGGGAAAGGTGGTTTCTGCCTCACACAGGCGCTGCTCGGCTGACGTGGCAGCCGGCATGCCGACACTACCTAACGCTAACTCTTAGCTCTCTAAAATGCCATTGCAAAACGTCGTTACACTGTGTGTACGTGTGTCTATGTGCACGTGTGTCTAAGGTATGTGTGTATATGTGTATGTACGTGTGTGTGTGTACGTGTGTATGTATGTGTGTATGTACGTGTGTGTATGTACGTGTGTGTACGTGTGTATGTATGTGTGTGTATGTGTGTGTACGTGTGTATGTACGTGTGTCTACGGTATGTGTGTATAGGTGTGTGTGTGTTTACGTGTGCGTGTTTACGTGTGCGTGTTTACGTGTGTGTGTATACGTGTGTGTGTATACGTGTGTGTGTATACGTGTGTGTGTGTGTTTCTTCAGCCTTGGAACATGTGCCCGTCTCGTGATCGATAGCTATATATTCTTCCGGATGAGAGCTCACAGCTCGTATCTATGGGTGATGATTAGACTTCACACACACACACACACACACACACACACACACACACACACACACACACACACACACACACACGCACGCACACATTATCCTTGCTCAAGGAGACACTAACGGGTTTTAGTATCAGCGAAAGATTTTCATGCCTCAAGCGGGGCGCGAACCTAGGACCACACGCACGCGGTTGTGTGCGGGTGAGCGTACGTGCGTGTGTGTGTGTATGTATGTGTGTGAAAGAGAGACTGGGATAAAGAGAAAGATTGAGAAAAAGAAAAAGAGGGAGAGAAAAAAAAAGAGACAGAGAGAGGGAGAAAGAGAAAGAGAGAGAGAGTGAGGGGGGGGAGACAGTGTGTGTGTGTGTGGAAGAGAGGGACTGAGAGAAAGAGAGTGAGGTAAAGAGAAAGAGAGAAATAGTGAGAGAGAAAGAGAGAAATAGAGAGAGAGAGAGAGTTTGAGAGTTTGTCTTTGTGTGTACGTGTATGTACAAATTCCACTCTACCAAGTGGATTTCACATATTTGAGACGGAAACAGGCAAAAACTGGTTTACGAACAGTGATTAAACCAATGGAATAGATTGAGTAACCATGTAGTAGTGAGCGCTGAAACTATAATTTCTTTAATAATAACTTTATGGATGGGGATAATAGGTCATCATGGACATGGAACTTCCTAGTGTAGGCCTTACGGTCTCTTGCAGTCTCCTCCACTCTTATATCCGGGAGTTACCTCCGTGTTGTGAACGACCTCCAGGGGTTGCCCAACAGACATCAGATACCTGCCAGGCTCTGTGGTTGGTTGCTTCACTTACACACAGTTACAGTACCTTGTCGGTCTTCTTGGCGTAATTCAGTGGTCCCCTTTCATTTCGTTATGTTTACCTGGATGGTGCAACCCCGAGGGGCTGGTACTTGTTTCCCGGGCCGAACCCCAGTGACTCTCTTTATCCATTTAAAGTGGACGTCTTCCATTTTTTTTTTCCAATAGGGGGAATAGACACAACCGGCGACAAAACACCCTCCTACCTCTACCTTTTTGCTCTCTAAAGTTTCCTCCCAAAGAGATCTATGGGAGGATTCGATGGTTGTTGATAGACACTGTAACAATGCACGTGTTCAGTCAGTGAAACCCCAAGACAACTCTTAGGGTTACTGTTATCATCACTGTTATCATTAGTTATTATGATTAATATTATCATCAGCGGTGGAAGTATTAGTGGTGGTAGTAGTAGTAGTAGTAGTAGTAGTAGTAGTAGTAGTAGTAGTAGTAGTAGTAGTAGTAGTAGTAGTAGTAGTAGTAGCAGTAGCAGCAGTAGCAGCAGTAGTAGTAGTAGTAGCAGTAGCGGTAGTAGTAGTAGAAGCGGTAGTAGTAGCAGCGGTAGTAGTAGCAGCGGTAGTGGTAGTAGCAGTAGTAGTAGCGGTTGTAGTAGTAGCGGTGGTAGTACATTAGTAGTAGTAGGAGAAGCGGTAGTAGTAATAGTAGTAGGAGAAGCGGTAGTAGTAGTAATAGCAGTAGTAGAAGCTGTAGTAGTAGTAGTAGTAGTAGTAGTAGTAGTAGTAGAAGCGGTGGTAGCAGTAGAAGCGGTGGTGGTAGTAGAAGTGGTAGTAGTAGTGGTAGAAATGGTGGAAGTAGTAGTAGTAGTAGTAGTAGTAGTAGTAGTAGTAGTAGTAGTAGTAGTAGTAGTAGTAGTAGTAGTGGTGGTGGTAGATGGGTCCTACAGCAAAGGCATTCTACGCTCGGCTGGCAGAGGTGATGGGTGAAAAGAAAACAGCCAAAAAGCAGCATTGTTTCATGGATGAGATGTAGACTGTCATTCTCACTCCTAAGATCAGCCCTCCTATGCCTGAGAGGTACCAGGTCCCCACCGCCCAAATCAGCACATATACAAAACCTAGATTTTGAGCAGACGGTGGTTGACAGTAGTAAAAATGAACTTTTGTATTAGGCATTATTAATAAAAAGATAAGTATATAAATAAAAGGGTCGTCGAACACAATCATTAGCGGGAGAGGGGCCAATGAACTGTGTCTGTGGGAGACAGATCCTGCTGCTTCCACCACATAGTTCCACGAGGATGGAGGTCGTATTAAAAAAATAAAAATAATAATAACAATAAATAAATAAATAGATGAATAAATAAAAGCCGTAGTAGTAGTAGTAGTAGTAGTAGTAGTAGTAGTAGTAGTAGTAGTAGTAGTAGCGGTAGTAGTAGTAGTAGTAGAAGCGGTAGTGGTGGTGATGGTGGTGTTAGTAGTAGTAGTAGAAACCGTAGTAGTAGTAGTAGTAGTAGTAGTAGTAGTAGTAGTAGTAGTAGTAGTAGTAGTAGTAGTAGTAGTAGTAGTAGTAGTGGTTGTATTAGTAGTAGTAGCGGTTGTAGTAGTAGTAGTAGTAGTAGTAGTAGTAGTAGTAGTAGTAGTAGTAGTAGTATTAGTAGCGGTTGTAGTAGTAGTAGTAGTAGTAGTAGTAGTAGTAGCAGTAATAGTAGTGTTAGTAGTAGTAATAATAATAGTAGAATCAGTAGTAATGGTAGTTGTAGTAGTAATAGTTTTAGTAGTAGTAGTAATAGTTTTAGTAGTAGTAGTAGTAGTTTTAGTAGTAGCAGTAGTAGTAATAGTAGTACCAATATCCTAGATTTGCTTTCAAACGGCAAATGTTTTGGACAACCAATTCAAAATGTCTTTTATGCAAAAATAATTTTGTTCTAAATCATTCCTGCTTCTTTGTATTATCTGATGAAGTCTTCTATCGCTTTGCATTTTAGTGATTCTTACAA
>NC_134786.1:17170206-17177706 GCF_046742065.1 Oratosquilla oratoria | reverse complement strand
AAGGATCTGTCGCCGCACTGGAAGGGAGGGGCTCTCGCTCTCTCTCTCTCTCTTTTCAATATATGAAGGTCGCAAGATAAGGCGGTGGAGTAGGAGGATGAGCAGGAAGAGATGAGAAGAGGAAGAGGAGGAGGAGGAAGACGAGAAAGAGGAGGAAGAGGAGAAAGAGGAGGAGGAAGAGGAGGAAGAAAACGATGAAGAGGAAGAGGAGGAAGAGAAGGAGATAGAGGTGAAGGAAGAGGAGGAGGAAGAGGAGGGGAGGAAGAGGAGGAAGAAGAGGAGGAGGAAGAGGAGGAGGAAGAGGAGGGGAGGAAGAGGGGGAGGAAGAGGAGGAAGAAGAGGAGGAGGAAGAAGAGGAGGAGGAAGAGGAAGAGGAGGAAGAAGAGGAGGAGGAAGAAGAGGAAGAGGAGGAGTAGGAGGATGAGATAATGGGAGGCCTTCCATATCGGGAGCCCCCCTCCCCTTTCCCCTCCCCCGAGCGAGAAGGACGTCAGAGGTCACCCGGGGTCACTGGGACAGATCGGGAGAGGGCGGAAGGAGAGGCGAAGCGAGGTGAAAATCAAGGCGAAGCTGGGCGAAGCTAGGAGAGGCGAAGCTAAGAGAGGCGAAACTAGGCGAAGTTAGACGAAAGGAGGAGAGGCGAACCGAGGCGAAGCGAGGCGAAACTAGGCGAAGCGAGGTGAAGCGAGGCGAAGTTAGACGAAAGGAGGAGAGGCGAAGCGAGGCAAAGCTAGGCGAAACGAGGCGAAGCGAGGCAAAGCGAGGCGAAAAAAGGCGAAGCGAGGCAAAGCGAGGCGAAGCTAGGTGAAGCGAGGTGAAGCGAGGCGAAACGAGATGAAGCTAGGAGAGGCGAAGCTAGGCGAGGGGACGGAAAAAGGACAAAACAGGGAAGATGACGATAGTTCTGGTTGTGATGGATGTGGTGGTGATAGTTATGGTTGTGATGGATGTGGTGATGTTGGTGATGAATGTGGTGGTGATAGTGGTGGTGGTGGTCGTTGTGTTGGTGGTGACAGTTGTGGTTGAGATGGATGTGGCATCAGCCTTCTTATTCATGTCGGTGTTGTTGTTGTTGTTGTTGTTGATGTTGCTGTTGTTCGTTGTTGCTGTTGTTGTTGTTGATGTTTTTGTTGATGCAGGTCTCACGCGTACCCTGCTCCAGTAATCGGCGCCCCGCCACCTCACGTGACAGGAGGATCAGTAACGTCACGTAGAGGAACGTACGACGCGGCCTGGCGCGCGTGACGTATACACTTTGGACAAATGGACACTTTGTCATCATGACGAAAATTTCAATTTTCTATTCTATCCTACTCCAAACGCTGAGAGAGGCTTAAAAATCAGGAAATGAAGTTAAAAAAAACGAACTACAATTTGCTGGGTGACAAAACGGAAGAAAGAATATGAAAGTCCTTACTTGTGCGCTTGAAATGCAATATTTACAATCCATCTATGCCAGCAGCTATGACCTACGGACTCACGGGAACTGGCGAAAATGATGACGGCAAGGCTAAGAAATGCGCAGAAACCATAGGAGAGATAAATACTATGAGAGAGACAGAGAGACAGAGAGACAGAGAGAAAGAAAGAGTGAAAGAGGGACCAAGAGAGAGCAAGGGAGAGAGAGAGAGAGGGGGTGAGAGAGAGGGGGTGAGAGAGAGAGGGTGAAAGAGAGAGGGTGAGAGAGAGAGAGGGGGGTGAGAGAGGGGGGTGAGAGAGAGGGGGGTGAGAGAGAGAGGGGGGTGAGAGAGAGGGGGTGAGAGAGAGAGAGAGAGAGAGAGAGAGAGAGTGGGCGAGAGAGAGAGAGAGTGGGCAAGAGAGAGAGAGTGGGCAAGAGAGAGAGAGTGGGCAAGAGAGAGAGAGTGGGCAAGAGAGAGAGAGTGGGCAAGAGAGAGAGAGTGGGCAAGAGAGAGAGAGTGGGCAAGAGAGAGAGAGTGGGCAAGAGAGAGAGAGTGGGCAAGAGAGAGAGAGTGGGCAAGAGAGAGAGAGTGGGCAAGAGAGAGAGAGAGTGGGCGAGAGAGAGAGAGAGAGAGGGGGCAAGAGAGAGGGGGGCAAGAGAGAGAGAGGGGGGGCAAGAGAGAGAGAGAGGGGGGCAAGAGAGAGAGAGAGGGGGCCAAGAGAGAGAGAGGGGGCAAGAGAGAGAGAGGAGGGCAAGAGAGAGAGAGGGGGGGCAAGAGAGAGAGAGGGGGGCAAGAGAGAGAGAGAGAGAGGGGGCAAGAGAGAGAGAGAGGGGGGCAAGAGAGAGAGAGGGGGGCAAGAGAGAGAGAGAGAGGGGGGCAAGAGAGAGAGAGAGGGGGGCGAGAGAAAGAAAGGGGGGCGAGAAAAAGAGAGGGGGGCGAGAGAAAGAGAGGGGGTGAGAGAAAGACAGAGACAGAGAAAGAGAGAAAGAAAGAGAAAGAGAGGCAGTGAACAGAAGAGGAAGCAAGACAAGCCACGCCGAGACAATATATTCCTTTAATGGCGTAATTCTGTTCAAGACAATAAACAAATAGGAATAAAAAAAGGAAATTAAGAAACAAGAAAACAAATAAACAAACACATCAATTAGATATATATTAGGACAAAAATATTGTCAAAACTCAGCCTCAAACGGCTTCTTAAGGGTGAAATTACAATTCAAATTGGAGAGTTCGTCAACCTTGTGTTCATTGCGTTCATTTTACATTAGAAACCACTCGTGTACTCCTCCTTCTTCCCCTCCTCCTCTTTCTCTTCCTCCTCCTCCTCTTCTTCCCTTCTTTCTCCTCCTCCTCCTCCTCCTCCTCCTCCTATTTCTTCTCCTCATATTCCCTTCTTTACTCCTCCTACTCTTTCTCCTCTTCTTTATCTTCCTCCTTATCCTTTTTCCCCTCTTCTTTTTTCTCTTCCTCCTCATCCTCCTATTCCCTTCTTTCTCCTCATTTTCTTCCCCTCCTCTTCTTCCCTTCTTCCTCCTCCTTCTCCTACTCCTATTTCTTCTTTCCCTCCTCTTCTTTCTCTTCCTCATCCTCCTATTTCCTTCTTTCTCCTCATCCTTCTTCCTCTCCTCTTCTTTCTCTTCCTCCTATTCTCTTCTCCCTCCTCTTCCTTCTTCACCTCCTCTTCTTCCTCCTATTCCCTTCTTTATCCTTATTCCCCTCTTTCTCCTCCTCCTCCTCCTCCTCTTCCCCTCTCACTTCTCCTTTCCTCCTTCCCTTTCTCTTTCCTACTCTTCCATCTACCCCTACTCCCTCCTCCCTTTCTTCTCCTCTTCCTCCTCCTCCTCTCTTTTTCTGATGCATGTGTCCAGGGTGGTCCCGGAAGAAGTGGGAAGGGCCTCCGGAAGAGAGAAACAGAGGAGGAGGACGGAGAAAGAAAGAGAGGAAAAGAGAAGTAAGAGGGGAAAGGAGAAGTAAAAGGGGAAGAGGAGCAAGAAGAGAAGGAAGAAATGGAGGAAGAAGTGGAGGAAGAGGAGGAGGAAGAGAAAGAAGAGAAAGGAAAGAAGGAGGAGGAGATGGAGGGAGAGAAAGAAGAGGAAGGAAAGAAAAGGAGAAGGAACTGGAGGGAAAGAAGAGGAGGGAAAGAAGAGGAGGAGAAGGAGGAGGAGGAGGAAGAGGAGGAAGAGAAAGAAGAGGGGGAAGGAGGAGGAGGAGGAAGAGGAGGGGAAGAAGGAAGAAGAGGAGGGGAAGAAGGAAGAAGAGGAGGGGAAGAAGGAAGAAGAGGAGGGGAAGAAGGAAGAAGAGGAGGGGAAGAAGGAAGAAGAGGAGGGGAAGAAGGAAGAAGAGGAGGGGAAGAAGGAAGAAGAGGAGGGGAAGAAGGAAGAAGAGGAGGGGAAGAAGGAGGAAGAGGAGGGGAAGAAGGAGGGGAAGAAGGAGGAGGAGGAGGAGGAGGAAGAGAAGGAGGAGGAGGACGAAGAGAAGAAGGAGGAGGAGGAGGCCGAAGAGAAGAAGGAGGAGGACGAAGAGAAGGAGAAGGAGGAGGACGAAGAGAAGGAGGAGAAGGAGGAGGAGGAGGAGCAGGAGGGTATACTCAGATCGCCGAGTAAATACGCACACGTACGCACACAAATGTATACAAAAATTTACATATGTGTGTGTAAACATACACACAGAAAATAATACGTACACGTAAATATACATGTGTACACAATCACATGTACGCTCGTATGTGCATATGTGTACGTGTGTGTATTCAACGTTATGCACAAAAATACAAATATTGTCTATAAGTTTGTGTGCACATACACACACAAAACGCATTCACATACACAAAAACATACACGTATATATATATATGTATGTATTGTATGTGCGTCTGTAGCATGTATGTATGCTTGTATTTATGTATTCATGCATGCATATACACATGTGTCTATGTATGTATGTATTCATGTATGTGTGTATACATGTATTTATGTATGCATGTATGTATGTGTGTATGCATGCATGTATTTATGCATTTACGTACAGTATGCATGTATGGATGTAAGCAGGAAGGTATTATGTATTACAAATATATCCAAAGCCAACTTTAAAGACTACGTTCTGGTTAATATAAGACGATCTTTTTCAGTTCAAAGATGTCCCTTGGGCGTGGGTAGCTGTGGGTGGCGCCCTCGTGGGCAGAGCGTGGGCGGTAGTCGTGGGCGTGAGGTTTGGTCCCCCTTCAAGGACAACCTTGGGGGGTGAGGTCACGGTATGTCATCCTGCACCGCCTTCAAGTTTTGGGCCTTCAAAGCCCCTCAAGTGTGATATGGACAATAACAACGACAATAATAACGACAATAATAACGAGAGTAATAACAAAAACAATAAATATCACAATAGCAGTAGCAAATTCGGTAATAACGGGGAATGTTTGAAGGAGCTAAGAACATGGATATTAAAAACAACAGTAAAATGACAATAACGAGAGAAATAACGAAAACAATAGATATGACAATAGCAACAGCAAATTCGGTAATAACGGGAAATGTTTGAAGGAACTAAGAACGTGCACAATAACAACGACAATAACAACGAGAGCAATAACGAAAACAATGAATACCGGGTCTGACAATAGCAATAACAACAGCAAATTCAGTAATAACTGGAAATGTTTTAAGAAACTCTGTTTATCTATTTATTTATTTTATGTATTTATTTTTCTTGAATGAGTAAATGCTTTTTCATTCTGGCTCCTTCTAATCGTAATTCTCGGATAGAACAAAGACTGCTACTAAACGTTTTCATAAACTATTCTAGACATTATCTGATGACTAAACTATTCTCGAAAATAGTCACCCCAGATCTTTGCTAAGAAACTGACGTATTTACGAATAATAATAATAATAATAATGATGATAATAATAATAATAATAATAATAACAATAATAATAATAATAATGATGATAATAATAATAATAATAATAATAACAATAATAATGATGATGATGATGATAATGATAATAATAATAATAAATGAAAATAAAAGATGTAATTAACTAATGACTGTTTTCATTTTACCTTACTTCACCAAACGTGTGTTCATTGACCCACCATCTACACACACAAAAAAATAGAGAGAGAGAGAGAGAGAGAGAGAGAGAGAGAGAGAGAGAGAGAGAGAGAGAGAGAGAGAGAGAGAGAGAGAGAGAGAGAGAGAGAGTGTGTGTGAGAGAGAGAGATGTTCCTCCATAGGGACAGAGCCTCAACCCCGTTTTCTATAACTCCCGGCCGTCACGTGATATCAATCACTTGAGGCCAGGATCTTCTCGGTCCCTCCGGAACCGGATCTACATCCGGTCCCGGCCCGGAAGCACAACCGGAAGTGGGACGGAGGAGGAAGAGGAGAGGAGGAAGATGAGGAGAGGAGGAAGAGAAAGGGTGAATGAAGGGCGGGGGAGAAAGAGAAGAACAGGAGGAAATGAAGACAAAGAGGTATGGGAATAGGAAGAGGAGCAAGAAGAGGAGGAAGAAGAGGAGGAAGAGGAGGAGAGGAGGAAGACGAAGAGAAAGGATGAAGGGGGAAGAAAGAGTAGAGCAGGAAGAAAAGAAGACAGAGAAAGAGGTAAGGAAATAGGAAAAGACTGAGAAAGAAGAGGAGGAGGAGGAAGAGGAGGAGGAGGAGGAGGGAGAGAAGAAGTACACACAATACATGAAAAAGAAACGAAACAAAATGACCATATTAATCATTATAGGGAGTGAATGGGCGGCAAGGAGCGGGTTAAGGGGGGGGTGGAGGAGGAGGAGGAGGAGGAGGAGGAGGAGGAGGAGGACGAGGAGGGGGAAGAGTAGGAGGAGTGTGACGCATTACTCCATGCGCGCATATGCCCTACAAAGAGCTCGCGTGTCCGCTCTTTGGAAAAGCCGACATAACTGAGGTTTGCAATGATCATTACAAACATTCCTAGGAGGGGCGGAGGGGAGGGGGAGGAGGAGGAGGAGGTGGGGGAGGAGGGGGAGGAGGAGGAGGGGGAGGGTGAATGTGGGTGGTGAGCAATGGGTGCTACCGGTCAAGATAGAGAAGAGAAAGAGTACGAGGAGGAGGCGGAGGGAGGAGGAGAAAGAGGCGGAGGGAGGAGGAGAAAGAGGAGGAGAAAGAAAAGGAAGAAAAGGAATAATAAGATGACAAAGGATAGTATTTGGCGAAGGGTAAATGATTTTGCAAAAATTAACCATCATATATACATGCATACTGTACATACATGCATGCATACAAGTATATGCATACATGCATGCATGCATACATGCATGCATACATACAATCAGTACATACATACATGCATGCACTTTCCCTTTGAACAAAAATCTGACATTTGTCAGGGCCGCATGAAATAGAAATAATACTACTACTACTACTACTACTACTACTACTACTACTACTACTACTACTACTACTACTAATAATAATAATAATAATAATAATAATAATAATAATAATAATAATAATAATAATAATAATAATAATAACAATAATAACAGTAGTAATAATAATAACATTCATATGCTAGACAATAATTCCGAAACAACATGCATTATTTCTTAGCTTGTTTACATTATACCCATTTACTGACGGCCTACCGAACAGATTCTTTATTACTATTATGATAAACGATCACTGGGAGTCTTAAACATTCAATTGTCAATCAAAACAATTATTGGTGCAAAACACTACCGAAAAAAATTCAATGCTATCACTACTATTATTACTATCACTATCATTACTATTATTTATTATAATAATTACATTCATCATGCGTTACGCCTGTCAATGGTACCAACATGTTTCTTAATTTTCTTCATCTATTTATAATTTCCTATTTTTGCACGGCCATTGTTAATGTGAATAAAATCGCCTGCTACCGCAATAGGCACCAGAAGCAAATACAGTGGAGCCTCGGTTAACGAACTCGATCCACTTTGTGACTATGTTCGTAAACCGAAACGTTAGCTAACCGAAATGAATTACGGCAAACATGCACTACTTAGCCGGTGGGATTGTGATTCACAATGGTCTTATCACGCGTTGGACTCGTGATCGACAACTATTTCCCTCCCAGAA
>NC_134786.1:17127706-17165206 GCF_046742065.1 Oratosquilla oratoria | reverse complement strand
AAACAAATGAGTACATAAATAGATAAATGAATAAATGAATAGATTAATAGATGAATACATCAATAAATAGTTGGCGATAGTTAGAGACGCAGAGTGCGGGGGTGATCTGATAGAAATGTTCAAGTGGATCAAGCGATTAGACAACTTTATGGATGGGGATGACAGGTGGTGATGGATACGAAGCTGCCTAGTGAAGGCCTTATGGTCTCTTGCAGTCTCCTTTATTCTTATATTCTTATTTAAAGACAAGAACCCATACTAAAGTTACCTACATAAAAACGAATGTATACAAGTCGCTGAGGAAGGTCACCTACACAAAAAAAAAAAAAAGTAAAATAATAATAAATAATAATAAATATAATAATAATAACAATAAACAAATAAAATTAACTGGATCTGCGTGTCTAAGAACAGGTTTCCGGGACAACCTAATCAACCTCAATCTAGACAAATCCTTCCAACCCTATTACTCACATGAGATATATTATTCTGACTAAGCAACAGGCGACGAGCTTTGCCACGGAGACGGAGGGGAGAGGGGGAGGAAGGGGGAAAGGGGGGGGGGAAGGTTATGAACGTCATCGCCCCGAGCATAGGAGAAGCTTGCTTCAATACAGTGACGTCTCTGAAATATTCTATTCTGGCCAAGAATTTTAATTATTATTATTATTATTATTATTATTATTATTATTATTATTATTATCATTTTTATTTTAATATATCTGAGGGCATAAACTCCGACCTGAATGGGGTCTCGATGTCCGAAGACAACTTTCAATCAGGGGTCCGTCCCTTGATATAAATCAAATTACTTTTTCTCGGAAAGTATAAAGTGCGACAACATGTTTAAAGGGATTAAATTCTAAAAAGGAATTTGATCCCTTTTAATGGGGTTGGGTTCCTCTTAAAGGATTCAAATCCTTTAAAAAGGATCCAGCCACTTTAAAAGGTATTCTACTTCTTTAAAAGGGATCCAAATCCTTTAAAAGGGATACAACCCCTTTAAGAGGGACCTGACTTCTTTAAGAGGGATCCAGCCCCTTTAAGAGCGATACAACCCCTTTAAGAGGAATCCAACTCCTTTAAAAGGGATTCAGCCCCTTTAAGAGAGGTCCAGTCCCTTTAAGAGGAATCCAACCCCTTTAAGAGGGATCCAACCCCTTTTAAAGGGATCCAACACCTTTAAGAGGGATACAACCCCTTTAAAGGGGATCCACCAATTTTTTAGGAGGGATCCAATCCCCTTAAGAGGGACCTGACCCCTTTAAGGGGAATCCAACTTCTTTAAGAGGAATCCGATCGCTTTAAAAGGGATCCAGCCCCTTTAATAGTGATTAAATCTCTTTAAGAGGGATCCAATCCCTTTAAAAGGGATCCAGCCACTTAAAGAGGGATCAAAAACCCCAAAAGAGGGATCCAAATCACTTTAAGAGAGACCAAATCCCATTTAATACGGTGATACATTGAGATATTTTCTTCTGTCTCTGTTTATAGGATTTTATTCAGCTTTAGAGTTCTCAGAACCAGTCGAGAAACTTATTCATCCCGAGTTTAAACCCATACCCATCCTCTCAACTGAATAAAATAGTCCGGTGACCGCTAAATTTAAATATATCAAGAAGGTAACTTTGTTTATGCTGTTAGGGAAAGAAAATGACCCACTACTAGCTTATTCATTCACCCTAACCGCTTCCGTGGGAATTCTATGAACACGACCAGTTGAGTCAGATCGTACGTCAGGTACCGTATGTTATGATTGGCGATCATGAAATGTTTATTTATATGTGTTTGATTATCTATCTACTTAATTTTTATTAGTTAACTTGTGTGTTTATTTGTGTCTATTTATCTATTTACATATTTATATTTCTTGTGATGGAGTGTTCTAAGACTCTAGTAAATTTTTAGATTTGATATTCTGAATGCGCTTGTCAATCTTCTTCAAATCCTTTTCGTTAACCTTATACATTCAACAACAAATTCAGTCAGTTATGAATATATGAAAACTCCAAGAATTACCTATCAACTAAACGAAAGTTCATGGTGTCTACCAGACGAAGAATTTTAGAAAATAGAACCGGTTTAAAGAGATTGACAAAGACAATTAGGGCTTGCTTAGCAAATCGAATTCCTTGGTTTCAATAAGACGATCCAAGATGGTGCTACTGTTCTGATTACAGGCTATGGACCGTTAGTATATTTTCAAGCGCCAAATAAAAACTGCCTTATTACAGTATGCTATTAGGTCGGAAATAGCAAATCGTTTAGGAATGATATTATGTAAATTATAAAGGAGCAGTTTTGATTGACACACTGTTTATATGAATATTTGTAGTTGATTTTGTTCAAGATTCCAACACGCAGTTTGTTGGCGTTTGTGAGCGTTATGACGTCACCGTTTGTTCCGTTTTTTTATGTTGCATTATCAATATATTCGTTGTAATATCTGAATTTCGCTTATCTTCTTTTATCACATGTATTCTTTTAATTTCTCATACATTTCACTTATTTATATATTTATTATTTCTATTTTGTTTTATTTTGTTACAAGATCACTTTAAAATTTTCGAAAACAATTTCGGCAAACGATTGATCTTAGGCGGGCAATTTATTCGTACAATGTCTTGACTGAATCGGACCGCCTCTATAAACTTTGCTATTATAATTCTTATCAATTTATTCGTCGTGTTCAATCTTCATTCTTGTTTGTCTACCTTCCATCTTGTGTGTGTGTGTGGTTTACCATGGTCTTGGATCACGTGTCGGACTCATTATCGACAGCTATTTCCCTCCCGGAAATATGTGTGTGTGTGTGTGTGTGTGTGTGTGTGTGTGTGTGTGTGTGTGTGTGTGTGTGTGTGTGTGTGTGTGTGTGTGTGTGTGTGTGTGTGTGTGTGTGTGTGTGTGTGTGTGTGTGTGTGTGTGTGTGTGTGTGTGTGTGTGTGTGTGTGTGTGTGTGTGTGTGTGTGTGTGTGTGTGTGTGTGGTGTATGTGTGTGTGTATGTGTATGTGTGTACATGTGTGCGGTGTGTGTGTGTGCATATGTGTGGTGTGTGTGTATATATGTGGTGCGTGTGCGTGCGTGTGGGTGTGTGTGTGTGTGTGTGTGTGTGTGTGTGCATGTGTGTGTGTGTATGTGTGTGTGTATGTGTGTGTGTGTGTCTGGTGTGTGTGTGTGTGCGTGTGTGTGTGTGTGCGTGTGTGTGTGTGTGCGTGTGTATGTGTGTGTGTGTGTGTGTGTGTGTGTGTGTGTGTGTGTGTGTGTGTGTGTGTGTGTGTGTATGTGTGTGTGTGTGTGTGTGTGTATTCACCTTGGTCTTTGGATCACGTGTTGGACTCGTGATCGACAGCTATTTCCCTCCCGGAAGAGAGCTCAGAGCTCGTATGACCGATCTATGGGTAATGCTATGACCTTACACTCACACACACACCCAACTCCCAGCCCACGAGAGTTGGAGTAACGACTCGAGGCCCAGCGATACTGAATTAATTTCAGCCCTGGGCAGGATTAGAACCCAGTACCCCCGGTACCACCGTGCTGAGAGTCTGAGCCTCTACCAACTGCGCCACCGTGTGTGTGTGTGTGTGTGTGTGTGTGTGTGTGTGTGTGTGTGTGTGTGTGTGTGTGTGTGTGTGTGTGTGTGTGTGTGTGTGTGTGTGTGTGTGTGTGTGTGCGTATATGTGTGGTGTGTGTGGTGTGCGTGTGTGAGGTGTATGTGTGTGTATGTGTGTGTGTGTATGTTTTACTTATTTTCACTGTCGTAATGTCACAGTTTCAATGCATTACTTTCAAATTTCTGGTTCGTTAATCTTAAATAACAACAGCTATTCAGCTGAAATAATTCGTGTTTTTATTGTTGTTGTTATTACAATCATCATAACTATTATTACTCAACTACCATCGTTATCACAATGATTACCATTGTCAACATTATACCTACTAGTACTATTTTCATTACAAATATCATTGTTATATCACACTATATCATATCATATTACATTATGTATAATGCATTATACTATATAGTACCATATAATCATAAACACGTGGTATAATATATTTTTCTACCTCAAACATCCTGTGCGATATTGTCTTTAAGGAGAGAAACGCTGGTAAATTGCTGGAGATAACTACAATCACTCAGACATGATGCCATCGACAACCTCCGTCTACTAGCTCCAGCAGTTTGCTAAGAACAACTGCCGCTTGCAAAGCGGCTTATGCTAAACGAGCGAGAGTGTTGACGTCACACGACCTGCCACTGACGTCAAATCGAGCTTGTTTAAACCAGTTTGAAGACCCCAAATCGAGCAACATTGTATAAGTCTTCCCATGACCAAAAACCACGCGATTCGAACCGCTTTAAACGTGATCCCTAGGCAGAAAGGTTAGGAAGCCATCTTTGCTAGTCATCAACTAGAGAACATTCTCTCTAGATTCTATTCTAGACTAATTAAAACTATCTCACTTACCTAGAGAGCAAATAGGGTATGGACGCCATACTCCTAAGAGTTCCGACTCTCGTGAGACCGCTTACACACCTTCAGAATTAACAATGATTTCGTTGGGCTCCACACAAACAATAGTAATTCCCAACTCACAAGGAAAGACCACAACATTTATATAAGTGTCTCTTATGTGAGCATCTATCTCTTGAAGGACTTCACATCTTGGAAGAAATGTTGTTCCCAAGGATAAAAGCTTTGGTTTTTGGTGGTGGAATACTAAACATGACAGCAGATGAGAGCGATCGTGTTGTCAATGATCCTCTTATGCTTAAAGTAGAGAAAGGAAATGACCACAGCTATAATCACTTTCTGAACTGAAACATATAAATTATCATTCAAGGAGACAAGTCTAGAAGAAAGTCAAATTGAGGTCAAAAACAGATTAAAATTTCTAATCTACAATGAGAACAACGTCAAGATAGAGGACAATGTTTAATAAAAGAGCTATTATTCAAAGGAAACAACGAATCTAAAAAAACGAGGAAGGGCCTTGCAGTTTAAAATGATGAAGTATGAGAGAGCTTATCAACAAAAGGCGGAGGTAAGGAAATAGAAAGAGAAAGATAACTTATATTAAAGGAACCATTCGGAAAGGCAGATCTCTTACACAAACACAATGCCTCAAGGACACATTATTTTCATCTGTTTACCTTATTTATGTATTAGTTATTATCATTATTATTTTGAAGGATGATAATGGAGAAATTATGCAACAGAAAGACAGTTTCTCTACAGCTTATATTCAGACTAAACACCTCTCATTGTCCATAGCTTGTTACTATGTTGGCCAAATCCCACTCTACACACACATACTACACTACAACCCGACCAATCACTAAATTGGACATTAACCAAATCCAACCAATCAAAACTCGCACACCGCACGACCCAGCCAATCAGAGGTCATGCCTAGCCCGACTCGGGTCACGTGTCACATGACTCAGCCAATCAGAGGTCAAGGCGTGAAAGATGGGCGGGGCTCGATTAGATTATCAATCACAGACGGACATATAAGGCCCCGACGCGGCTGTTGCTTTCACGACATTGTAGCGGTACATTTGGAGCAAAAAGCTCCGCTTTGCCTAGCGTCGAGACCAAATTATTCTCGTACAGTTGCCACCACAAATTAATATTGGCGCTTCAGTAAGCGTCACTCAAATCGCTGATTAGTTAACCTTGATTATGGTAAGCCTTGTTGACACGGGGCTAGTTTAGCAGCCGCTAATGCTAGCTAGCTGCAAGTTAGCTTACCTAACGTCAAGTAATTGTTAACACTAGGATAAGTTGGAGGCAAGTTGACTCAATTTCCGTTGACTTTGGGCTAGTAGAGGGCTAGTTTACGAGTAACTAGCACTAGTGGCTAGTAAACTAGCCGCCCCCTGTGTCAACGAGGCTAAAGTGTTGACACTAGAAGTTTGGTGGTAAATTGGCCAACTTTCATGTGACATTGGGCAAGTAGAGAACTAGTTTACGAGTAACTAGCACTAGCTTAACTATTCCTCCCGTGTCAACGAGGTTTTATGAAGAGTTGAAAAGAGTTCAGTTTAGCGTGTCCATGTCTTCCTTCCATAGCAGGTAGTACTTTTCCTTCTGAGTCAATCTGTCGCCAGAGTATTTTATTCAGCTCCATGGACACACTGGGCCTCTATTAAGTCCCTCACGCACTGGATGGTACTTTTCCTTTCGTTATGACTGTCGTCAAACGATTCTATTCGTCTCCATGACAACCCCATTCTAAGTAGTGAGGAATCTGAGGAAAACGATGATTATAATTCAAACATCTTCTTAAGGAGGGGGAGGAGAAGGAAGAGGAGAAGAAGGAGAAGGAGGAGGAGGAGTAGAAGGAGGAGGAAGAGGAGGACCAGGAACAGGAGGATGAGGGGGAGGAGAAGGAGGACCAGGAGGAGGAAGAGGAGGAGGAGATGGAGGGGCAGGAGAAGGAGGAGGAGGAAGAGGAGGAAAATGAGGAGGAGTATCAGGATAAGGAGGGACAGAAAAATGAGGTGGAGGAGGAAGAGGTGCAGGAGGAAGAGAAGAAAGAGGATCAAGACAAGGAGGACCAAGAAAAGGAGGAGGAGGAGGAGGATCAGGGGAAGGAGGACGAGGTGCAGGAGGAGGAGGAGGAGGAGAAGGATCAAGGACATCTGCGACTAGCTGCCCCCCCCCCCGCAACCCAAACTCCTTAACCCCCATCCCACCCCCAACCCTAACCCCCCACAATCTCGGGTCTTTTGCCCCCCCCCCCACACACACACGAAGGAGGAAGAAGAGGAGGAGGAGGAGGAGCAGGAGAAGCAAGGACGTCTGAAACTAGCTGCCCCCTCGCAACTCAAACTCCTTAATCCCCCCACAACCTCAGGTCCTAGCCCCCCTCCCCCCTCCCCCCATCCAGCCCCACCCCACATTATATACCCCGTCCCAGCGTTAAATGCCTGGTTAGAGCCTAGACCCCCAGACGTTCCGTTAACACCATCGATGCAACGTAATACTTCTTAGGACCTGTTCACACTAACGGTTTCAACCGTCGCGGTTAAATTATGATTTAAGTCAATGGAAGCGTTCACACACAACCGCGCAGTTTTTCCTTGGCTACGTGGTACCGCCGATCTTTCCGCGTGGTTCAAACCGCTAGCGTGAGCAGGGCCTGGGATGCCGTCAGGCGATTTTATTCAGCCGGTGAGAAAGTGAACTCCTCTCTTTGCCGCTTGGTGATTTTATTAATTACTCCCCATGACGTCATCAATGGAGGTTGTTGTTGTTGTTGTTGTTCCCTAAGGTGTCTGGCCGAGCAGTTCCGTTTCCCTAAGGAACGTCATGGCTGAGACAGGATTTTCCCATAAATCCCTTAAAGAATGTATATTGTAGTCGTTGTTGTTTCCTAAAGAGCAGTTCCGTCTCTCTAAGGAACGCCACGGCTGAAACAGGATTTCCCCCTAAATCCCTAAAACAATGTACATTATATTGTGTTGGGAATTCGGTGCCAAGCGGTCGACTTTAGTCATTTCCTTCTGGTTGACGCCAAACGATGTCCTCATCATTGGGGAGGAGGAGGGTGGTGGTGGAGGTGTGGGAGAGTGGTGGAGGTGTGGGGGGTAGGTGGGATTACCGTAGCTTCTCTCTTTTGTGGGATGCGGAATGATCACGATGTTGGACTTCAGAGATGTTGTTCTAGTGAGCAACGAATGATTTCATTCGGGAAAAAAAAAAAAAAGGAAAAATTGTACATGAAAAGAGAAAATACTGATAAACGAAAGAACAAGGTAGTAAGAAGAAAAATAACGAAAAAAAAACAAGGAAAAATAAAATTAAATAAAAGAAAAAATAAATTAAGAAAGTTGGTCTCGATCGAACGAGATCCCGTTCTGTCCAGGGTTCGCCCCCTTTCCCCCCACGCCCCCTCCCCCTCTTCATCCCCCCACCCAGGCTTCAACTAAATAAAACCGCCCCATCAACCAGAATAAAGTCTATCAAGTAAGCCTCTCCACCTCCACTGCTCTACATCCTTTGACCTATGACCCTCTGACCCTGAGAATGACGTCATCATTTTTTCCTGGGGTGAGGAATCGGGTCAAAATGGGTTGCGAATCGGGTGTGACCCTCTGCTGCCCCCACTGGGTGAATGGTATTCCCTGGCGTCACGCCTTGAGCATAGAGGGTCTCGCTGTCACGTAAACGTTGGGGAAGGTTAGTGACGATCTTGTAGGTAATGCTGATGGAGATTACGAGAGAGAGAGTTATAATGATTTACAAGGAATCTCAGTACCTCAAAAGGTACCTCAAAAAGGAGAGAAAAGAGAAAGAGAAAGAGAGAGAGAGATAAACAGAGAGGGAGAGAGAGATAAACAGAAAGAGAGAGAGAGAGGGAGACGCAGAGAAACAAAGAGAGAGAAGCACGTACTATACTGTACTTTGCATTACTCAGTCATACTTTCTAAAACACTGAATGCGTCACTGTACATCGCGCTAAAGTACTTCAGGATACGTACTATAGATCGATGTGCTTCACCACAGTAATGATTACTCACTGTCGTGAGAATTACTCGAGTAACAGTTACTTGCAATGGTAACGGTTACTCCCAATGGGAAGAGGTTTCTCGTCGTGGTAATAATTACTTGCTGTGGTAATCATTACTCGTTTTGTTGCGCTTAAAAACCTCTGTCTATGGCTTATGTCTACAACAAAAACAACACAGCTGACAGCTTCAGAAAGCAATTGACAGCAGATGATAGCTCGAGCATTAACAAAGTATTCTGGTGCTCCTGTTTCAAGAACGGGGAGCTTGCAGCTTCTGGAACAGCTGAGGCGCGTGTGCAGCTTCGAGAACAGTTGGAGAGAAGTTTGCACTGTAACGGAGTAACGGAGCAGTCAGGCATATCCGCTACAAGAAGGACGTCATAGCATCAGTAACAGTTACTGCCTGAGCGTTAGCAGAAGGCGAGTAGACAATATCGGTCTTAGCTAAAATTGTACTTGAGTACATTTGTTGTATTGGTGTACCCTGACATGTCCGCAGCAATAATGCACACGTCATCGTTAGCGAGTATGAGCAACAATTGTAACAGTTCCTGCCTGAGCGTTAGCGGAAGGCGAGTAGACACTATCGGCATTAACTAAAATTGTACTTGAGTACATTTGTTGTACTGATGTACCCAGACATGTCCGCAGCAATAATGCACACGTCATCGTTAGCGAGCATGAGCAACAATTGTAACAGTTCCTGCCTGAGCGTTAGCGGAAGGCGAGTAGACACTATCGGCATTAACTAAAATAGTACTTGAGTACATTTGTTGTACTGGTGTACTCTGACATGTCCGCAGCAATAATGCATGCGTCATCGTCAGCGAGCAGCAGTTGCACTAAAAACAGCATCGGCAAAAGTGCAACAGCAGCGCCGGTGAAGGCGGTGGTGGGTGAGCACAGTGCAGACCTTCAGTGTCCAACACACCGTCATCGGGGACACACGCATCAGCTCCCCGCTCCCCCGTGATCCCGCCCGTCTCGCGGCGAAGTACACTTCCCTAGCGTTGCAGCTGCTACAGCTGTGTCCTTTAACAAGAGAGCAGCTTCCCCAGAGGCAGACGGTGCTTAGGTCTGAGAGCCAAGCTGCGAAGTAAGAAGACTCTTCAGAAGCTTCCCGAAAGCAGTTGGGGCCAGGCGACTTGAACACCTCACAAAAAGTGATCCACGCACATTTTACATATACACAGTACACACATACCCGCTCCTACCAGACCTCCCTCTGTCTCTCGCTCCCCTTTCCCCCATCCCCCCCACACCTGCCTTCCTCAGCCTACTCCCCCCCATTCACCCCTCCCCCGACTAGCCCCCCCTTGGCCCCGACCCACGCCACGCAGTCTGCCCTGTTGAGGCAAAGGAGACCTGGGTGGAGGAAAAGGCGGAGAAGTTTGGAGTGGATCAATTTCCAAGAAGAGATAACTCTCGAAGAGTATTGGTTGTGGTCGAAGAAGTGGTGCTGCTGGTAGTGAGTGTGGTTGTGGTGTTAGTGGAGCTTCTGGTCGCTGCCACAGCCTCTGGCGGTGGTAGAGGTGCTCGTGCAGGAGGAGGAGGAGGAAGAGGCAGAGGAGGAGGAGGAGGTAGGGAAGGTGTAACTGGCGGGCACACGGAGTCGCCACGCAGTCTGGTCCAGCAGCCGTTGCTCCTAACAAGTGACACGACTTCGCGACCTTCCTCGTGACCTGCAACGTCTCCTCCCAAAGACCGACAACCTGAGAGGAACTTCAGGTCGTCCTCGAAGACACCTCCTTCACGCGTCGCCCTTCGACCAGTAGAACTCTAACTTGCATAAGTGAGGGGACTGTGACCAGAGGCCTCAGCAGCTGGTGAACCTCCACTCAACAGAATCAACCTTAGTGGTGCCCCGCGGGCAGTCAGTGGCACAAGCGAAAGGAACTTAGTGGTAGAAAACGCAGTGAAACCAAAGTTAAGTGGATAAATGGATATTGTGGTCAGTGAAAGAAGAAGGTGGGCTACGAAAGAAAATACACTGAGGCTGTTCCCAGTAAAAGATACCTACGTTTCGTGAAGACCACGACCTTAGTATCCCTGCACCGAGGAACAGGCCTATCAAGTTTGCGAGACACACACAGTGTTTGCGAAGAACCAGCGTACTAGCGTTAGTGAAAGAAACAGAACAGTTAGCCCTTTGATCATTTTGTGGCGGTACAAGGAGGAAAGGAAAAAGTCTTCCTTGTCGAAGAAGCCGTCCCTTGTGCCTCCTAACGGCAGACCTCAACTCGGGCGAAGGTTCTTGTCTCCACGAGACTTCGGGAACGTCACCTCGACGACTTCGCCGCCGCCGGGAGGAACTCGGGAGCTGACGACTTTAAGAAAAGAACGTGGAGTATGAGATCGAGACTCCTTGTGCGGACACTACGTCTCTCGGTTCGTCTGTTAGTGAATTCCGTCTGTTAGTGGCGTTAGTGATTCATCGACGTTCTACCTGACCAAGGGCTCTGTATCCATCGCCCCAGCCGTCTTCCTCCAGAATCCGTTCCCCCACGTTCTCGAACGTTCCGTTGTTCTTACGTTCATGCTCAGCCCTCGTAACATGTCCGTTCAAATGAACGAGGGTGAGGAATCAGGTGAGTACATCATCGTACTCCTGGGTACGATACTCTATATCATGCCGATTATAATGTATAATGTTAAATTTGCTGTGCTGGGTCTTACGACGCTACGCTTGGTGTGGGTATAATACCCGGTATGATGTTAGGACTAGGTATGATATCTTTTATGATCTAGAGTACTATACTGGGTCGAATAATTCCCAATGTTTTTGTATTGTATTATGTGCAAGTATGTGCATAATACTAGGCTCTGTGCTGAGGATTATAGTGAATAGTATGCTTGTTGGGGGGTTACTATAAACTTATGCTGCATATATAATATATATGGCGTATAATACTGGGTACTATACTTAAGATGACAAGAGCGATAAAAAAATTGCGGAGTTTGTGAGAATTATGCAATATACTGTAGACCACGCGTCATCTTTAGTATGATGGTTAGGTTAGGTTAGACAGAATATATTTAAGGCTTTTTACAATGCTGGCCACTGTTGAGTACGATGATGGGTATAATAACGCAAAGGGCTGGGCCTTGAATTCGGGTACAATGTACGATAAGGCTGAACAAAAGAGTTTCGTACAATTATTTCATAAAACTATTACCCGTTTTTATTCATTTTCGACTGGGGAGAATTTAAAATGGTTGGCTGCCCGTTCATACGAGGTCATATATATATATATATATATATATATATATATATATGTATGTATATATATATATATATATGTATGTGTATATATATATATATACATATATATACAATATATATATATACATATATGTATATATATATATATATATATATATATGTATATATATATTTGGTATCAAATCATATTCCCCTGCTTTATACCTGACGACATGACGTCACACTGAACATAACGATTAATAACCGCTTCTTACTGGACATCCTACAGGGCATTGGTCTTCGCATAACACGACAGGAGGGAGAGGAGGTGAGGGAGAGGAAGGAGGGAGAGAAAGGAGGGAGGGAAGAGGAGGAGGAGGAGGAATGGGGTGATCTTTCTCCTTGGCAGCTAATTACTCCTAATAGGCGAATCATCAGAGTACTTCGCCTTCTTGGGCAAATCTAAGTGCATCAATTGGAGTTAGATAAGCATTCGTACACACGTATGTGCGCACACACACACACACACACACACACACACACACACACACACACACATATATATATATATATATATATATATATATATATATATATATATATGGAGAGAGAGAGAGAGAGAGCGAGAGAGAGAGATGGGGGATAGAGGGAAAGAGAGCGAGCGAGAGATAGAGAGGGAGCGAGAGAGAAGAGAAAGAGAGAGAAAGGTTACGTACGGAGAGTCTTCCCACGATAAGTGTCTTCAACTCGGCTACTAAAAATGTATATATATATATATATATATATATATATATATATATATATATATATATATATATATATATATATGCCATCCTTTCTCACCTCAAGGAAACTCACATCCTTTAACAATGTTGCCAGACACTTGGTCTAAAAATCCCAACATTTCACCAAATTACAACTATTATAGCTTCTTCCTATCTCCCGCCCCAGCTCCCAATGCTAAGTAATCCGCATTTTCTAGAACACCCCAAATCCAACAAAATACACAAATCAAATTTATAACAAACCTTTGTAACGACAAAATTATACGACCTCTGTCCTTTACCTCGTTACATATTTTGGCGCCGAAACCATATTCACTGCAGATCAGTGTCATTTGCTTCCTAAACGGTCATTCACACTGTCAAACGGTTTGTCAAACCCGGTTTGTCAAACAAGTGTTTGAAGTGAATGGGGGCATTTGTTTGTCAAACACGTTTGACAAACGTGTTTGTCAAATCAAAGACCCCATTCACACGGTCAAACATCACTTCAAACACTTGTTTGACAAATCGGGTTTGACAAACAGTTTGACCGTGTAAATTACCCTTTAAGGTGTTGGTCAAACCCGTGAGGAGCCATTTGGCATTCCTAGGGAATGTGGCGAATTGTCTGTATGTCTCAATTGAATCGTTTGTCATAGAAGCCAGAAGAAAGTCTATCAAGGGCGCCACCAGGGCAGCGAAAGAAATGAAGTAAAGTTTGAAGAAAGATAAAGAATTGGTGTCGGTTGTTGCAAAAATCGCTATTACATAAAATATATACATATGTGTAAGTGTTTGTATGTGTGTGTGCGCGCGTATGTGTGAATGTGCGTTTGCGTTTGTGTGTGTGTTTGTGTGTTTATGTGTGTATGTGTGAATGTGCGTTTGCGTTCGTGCATGTATATGTTTGTGTGTGTGTATGTCCTTCTATGTGTGTGTGCACGTATGTGTGAATGTGTGTTTGGGTGCGTGCATGTGTGTGTATGTATGTGTGCGCGCATTTGAATTACCTGTTGCACTACTGGTAGATTTATTCGAACGAGTTAAATATACGACATAAAGAACCTGGGCTATGTAGTACTCACAAGCGACGCCGAGGCTACATACACGTACACATGTGAACATTCATTTGTGTACATCTTTGTACACGTACACCGTTCTGTCCAAACGACGACGACGACGACGACGACGACGACAAATGCACAAAAGAAGAAATGTCGACAAGACGGAGACGACTTGATCGACGAAAAACAAAAAACGACTTCAGCTTGTATTTATAGATCATAAATCACGTTGCCAATATAACTCTGAAATGATCAGTGTCACAAGCGATTCTTGGAAATTGTTTAGTACAGGAATAGACTTCTCAAACACACACACACACACACACACACACACACACACACACACACACACACACACGTACAGATCTCATGAACCCCTTTAGGTGAACTGCTGTGAAGGAGGTAACCTAAGAATAGGTGAGTGAGGCGAGGCGGAGTGACTGTGGGTGGCACAGGTGAAGGGGGAGGCAGGGGGAAGGGGGGAAGTGGGGAAGGGGGGGTAACCTCGATCCTTATAAGGAGTCCCACGTGCACCTCGCTGGCGGGTGGCTGGCTTGACTGCTGTCGAGTCTGTGATGAAGGAGGAGGAGGAGGAGCAGGAGGAGGAATGGGAGAGGAAAGAGGTGGAGGAGGAAAAGGAAGAGATGGAGGGAGGAAGAGGAGGAGGAGGAGGAGGAAGAGATGGGAGAGGAAGAGGAGGAAGACATGGAGGAGGAACAGGATGGGTAGGTGGAGGAGGAGGAGGAGGAGGAGGGAGGAACGGGAGAGGGAGGAGATGGAGCTGGAGAAGGAAGAGATGGAGGAGGAGGGATAGGAAGGGCAGGGGAGGAAAAGGAGGATGAAGAGATGGAGGAGGAGGGATAGGAAGGGCAGGGGAGGAAGAGGAGGATGAAGAGATCGAGGAGGAGAAGGGAGAGGAGGAAGAGATGGAGAAGGAGAAGGAAGAGAGGGAGGGGGAACAGGAGGATGGGGAGGAACAGGAGGCGGAGTAGGACGAGTAAGAAGAAGAGGAGGTAGCGAAGGAAAAAGAAGAAAATGGAGGAGGAAAATAATGATGTTGATGCTGGTGGTAATGAGGGAATAAAAGGAGTAGAAGAAGAAGAAGAAGAAAAATGAAGACGAGGAAGAGGTGGAGGAGAACGAGGAGGAAACGGAGATGGAGAAGGATGATGAAGAATCACAAGAAAGAGGAGGAGAAGGAGGGTGAAAAGGACATGGAGGAGGAGGAGGAGGAGGAGGAGGAAGAGGAGGAGGTCGAGGAGAAAATAAAGATAGAGTAGGATGACAAAGAAACACAAGAAAGAGGAGCAGGAGGAGGAGGAGGAGGAGGAGGAGAAGGATAAGGAGGAGGGGGAGGAGAAGGATAAGGAGGAGGGGTAAGAAAACGAGAGATTAAATCTAAGAGTACACATGCATTATGGGTAGCAGAAGAGATCGAGGAGAAATGAGAGGAAAGAGGGCGAAGAAAGGTGTTGTGGGATTGGGAGAGAAAGAGTGGGGGGAGGGGAGGGGAGGGGAGGGGAGGGAGGGGGAAGGGAGGGAGGGGGAAGCGGGGGAGGGAGACGGCCTATGGAGGTTACGAGTCTGGTTAAGAAAGGGCGTCCTCATACAAAAGAAGTCCCGAAAAGGGGGAGGAGGGGGGGAAGAGGGGGGGAAGGGGGAAAGGTGGGGGAAAGTGGCCTGTCCGCGTCAAACGAGCCCGAAGGGGGACTTAAGAGACCCTTGGAGTTATGATGGCGTTGGGAGATCTATGACAGATAAGGCCGGGGGGAAGGACGACCACGGTGGAAGGGCCCGGGAGCGAGGGAGGGGGGGGGGGAGTAAGGACATCAATAGTCTAAGGGATGGAAAGGAAGCTCTGGAGAAAGCACTCAGAAGAACTCGAAGAACTCACATCAGAAGAACTCACATCAGAAAAACTCACTCAGAAGAACTCACATCAGAAGAACTCACTCAGAAGAACTCACATCAACACAAGTGTTTGTGTGTGTGTGTGTGTGTGTGTGTGTGTGTGTGTGTGTGTGTGTGTGTGTGTGTGTGTGTGTGTGTGTGTGTGTGTGTGTGTGTGTGTGTGTGTGTGTGTGTGTGTGTGTGTGTGCGTGCGTATTTCTTGAGGTGTTTTCGAGAGAAGCCTCGATGGGCGGCATGGGGCAATCACAGGTCTCGGCCCCTCCACCGCCGTGGGTGTCAGAGGGAGAGGCTGCCTGACGGTGACGCTTGACTGACGGAGGAGGAGGAGGAGGAGGAGGAGGGGGAAGGAAGAAGAAGAAAAAAACGAGGAGATGGAGGAGGGAGAAGAACAGGAGGAGATGGAGGAGGAACAAGAGACGGAGGAGATTGAGGAGGAAGAAGAGGAGGAGATGGAGGAGGAAGAAGGGGAGGAGGAGGACGAAGGGGAGGAGGAGGAAGAGGAGGAGGAGGAGGAGTAGGAGGAAAAGGAGGAGAAAGAAGAGGGGAGGAGAAGGAGGAAGAAGAAGAGGAGGAGGAAGAAGAAGAAGAGGGGGAGGAGAAGGAGGAGGGGAAACTGGCGAGTTCTTATGTCTGATGACTTCTGCCAATACCGGACACAACTAGATGTATCCGGGGCACACGACGTACATGCAAGTTGTGCGTGAGAGTGGCCAGTGAGCGTGGTGGATGAGAGTGGTGGATGCCAGTAAATTATGAGATTAGCGGGTGAGAGTGGTGGGTGAGAGTAGTGGATGCCAGTAAACGATGAGATTGATGGGTGAGAGTGGTGGGTGAGAGTAGTGGATGAGAGTTGTGGATGCCAGTAAATGATGACATTGGTGGGTGAGAGTGGTGGGTGAGAGTAGTGGATGAGAGTAGTGGATGCCAGTAAATGATGAGATTGGTGGGTGAGAGTGGTGGATAAGAGTAGTGGATGCCAGTAAACGATGAGATTGATGGGGGAGAGTGGTGGGTGAGAGTAGTGGATGAGATTAGTAGATGCCAGTAAATGAGGAGATTGGTGGGTAAGAGTGGTAGATGAGAGTAGTGGACGCCAGTAAATGATGAGATTGGTGGGTGAGAGTGGTGGGTGAGAGTTGTAGATGAGAGTAGTGGACGCTACTAGGAGATGAGCGTAGTGGATGTGAGAGAGATGGATGAGAGTAGTGGGTATCATTAGGTGATGAGATTTGTGTGTGAGAGTGGTAAGTGAGAGTGATGTATGAGAGTGATACATGAGAGTTGTGTCTGAGAGTAGTGACTGAGAGTAGCGAACGGCATTAGATGATGCGTTTCGTGTATGAGAGTTCTCGGCGAGAGTGAAGGATGGGAGTAGAAAGCTATACATGGAAGTAGTGAGTGAGAGTTGCAGGTGAGAGTAGTGACATGTAACGAAACTAGTTCGTGAGAGTGATTGGGGAGAGTAAAGGGTGTGAGTGATTGGTGATAGTAATTAGCGAGAGTAAATGGAGAGAGTGAGTGAGAGAGATTGGTGAAAGTGAGTGGTGATATTAAGTGGTGAGTGAGTGGTGAGAGCGAGTGATGAGAGTGAGTAATGAGAGTGAGTGGTGAGTGGTGAGAGTGATATGAGTGAGTGGCGATAGCGAGTGGTGAGAGTGATTGGAGATAGAGTGCGAGAGTGATTGGTGAGAGTGATTGAAAAGAGTGAGTAGCGAGAGTGACTGACGAGAGTGAACGCTGAGAGTGATTGCTGAGAGCTGAGTTGGAAACCCGCAGACACAGACAGTCCATCTTTAGGTTGTCCTTGATCTCTTCTGATCCTAAATTTGGAGAAGATTTTTTTCTTCTTCGTAGGCTTTAACCAGAGCTTCTGTCTTTGGCGCCAACAACGTCGCCCTCAAAGAGGAGATGACGTCACAGAGGAGCCAGAGGAGAAAGTGGAGGAAGCCAGGAGAATGGAGGAGACTGCAAGAGACCATAAGGCCTACACTAAGAACTTAGGGACAGAACATAAGAATGGAGGAGATTGCAAGAGACCATAAGGCCTACACTAAGAACTTAGGGACAGAACATAAGAATGGAGGAGATTGCAAGAGACCATAAGGCCTACACTAAGAACTTAGGGACAGAAAATAAGAAAATAACAATGGAGGAGATTGCAAGAGACCATAAGGCCTACACTAGGCAGTTTTATAAAGTTATCTCATCTTCTCTTAAAGCAACCAATTATTTCAGCGCTCACTACATGGATACTAAGTCTATTCCATTCGTTAACCAGTCTTTGACTTGAACTGTGGAAACATGTACTTGCTCGCTTTCCTCGCCAGTTCAAGTAACTTGCACACTTGACTTGACTCTCAACTTGCCCCGTGTAAACGAGGCTTTAGGTACCCTTCTCTGAGAGAGAGTAATCCATGACAGTGTTACATGAGAATGATTACGAGTGATTGTCAAGATTCGTATACAAAATTGCCACTAGAGTTACCAGAATTGGTGCCTTCACAGTCAGTGACGGCTGACGCGCATCATATTTGGGTAAACGCGTTGGAAAGTTCGGTTAAAATAATCAACAGCTTACTTTGCTGCACGAAACCAGACAGCCCCATCATTCAAAAACAAAGTATCATTGCTCTAAATAATCGTTTGACGATCATCGTTGAGCCATGAACGATCATCGTTGAGCGATAATCACACTGAGCAAAACTAGCAGTTCATTCTAGGAACACCCCCCATCGTACGCTCTACTTGCCTTATTTGATCAATGTATCTTTGACACAATATACTTAACACTATTGCCCCCCTCCTCTTTCATGGTTTCATATATATCATGCTTTAGCTATCATTGATATATATTCTTCAATACTGATGGTATACCATATTTATACTATCTATATTATACATATATTATACATTTATATCATATTTTCACTACCAACTTTAATATTGCTGGTATACTATATCCATACTATTTATTCTTTATTCATACGTTTATATCATATCTTTACCAATTTCAATACTGATGTCCAACATCAACTAGTCCCTCCGCTCCTAACTGATAAGAAAAAAATAATAATAATAATAAATAAAAGATAAATAAATAAATATATAAAATAAATAAATAAAATAAATGAATAAATAAATAAAAATCCATGACTAAGCACCTTCTCCTTCTGTTTCTCCTGACGCAGGCGTCCTCGTCAGAATGTTGACCGTGTCAGCGCCCCTACAGGACACGGTAGCCTCCATCGTCCTCACCCTCCTCCTCGGAATCGTCTTCATCGTCTCGTCCGTCCTCAACACGGTCTTCCTCGTGATCTACTCCAGAAGGCCCAGCTTAAGGAGTATTTCCAATAGGTAAGTACTGAGTAATGACCCTTATTGTGTCTATGAAGCTGAGGTTAGAGATTTTATGGATGGGGAGGACAGGTGGTAATCTACACGGAACTTCTAGTGTAGGCCTTATAGTCTCTTACAGTCTCCTTCATTCTTATGTTCAAGTGATTACAGAGCTGGGCGCGTTACCGCTGGACAGGTAGTGCGTTACCGAAAAATCTGGGGAAGGATTTCCGTCAACGTGTTACCGATGTTAATTTCCTTAGAGCGGCCCGCGTTACTGCGTATATGTATACAAACTTACGCATTATGTACACGCAGATTTTTTGGTAACGCACTACCTGTCCGGTGGTAACGCGCCCAGCTCTGCAAATGAAACGTTAAGGGTATGGAGGCTTTGTTAAGTACAAGACGTTTCGACTTCTTGGGCCTTCTTCAGATTCCACTGGAAAGGGTCGAAACGTTTGGTACTGAATTAAACTCCTTTCTCTTGTCATAACATTTCTTTTACCACCTCTCCTCCATATTCTGTCGGTCTTTAAGCCCAGGTTGTATATCCTGATAGCTTGGTACACAAGTCCTCTCCTTCAGTACTTACATACTTGATTCTGACTAAGGAACAGTTGATGTATATACCTCACTACCCTCATCAGGTGTCCACCAACGGGCATCATGAAAATCGTCTCTACTTAGCCAGAGAAAAATATATAAAGTGTTTCACTTTCTTGAGGGGTATCAATTAGTTGAAGAGAAAACGGTTCCTTCATATATTCTGTTCCATTTACGACCAAAAAGTCTACCCGAGGAGGCTGACTTGCTCTGACGGAGGCGAACTAGGCCGACGGTAGTGAGAACGATGTGGGTTACGTGGTCGTCCCAGACTTAAATGCGGGACCTCACGCCCACGGGCGGCGTGGGGACGTGGAGAGGACGTGGGGGGGGGCGTGGAGGGCGTGTTGTGACATTGACACAAGACTGTGTCCTGCAAAAGGGCACGGACCCAAAAACTTCTCTTTGCATACATTACCCGTAAAGAAGGTATACGTATGTATGTATGCAAACTTTGAACCCATAAATATACGAGCTAAATATATACATGTGTGTTCTTTTTCCACGGACACATGGGTGAAAAGATTCATTCGTGTATCATAACAACGGAAGAGAGTGCAAGAGACCATTAGTCCTACAGTAGACAGTCCCATGTCATTTTAACACCATTCCTATCCATAAAGCTATTTAATCTCCTCTTAAAACAAACAGTTGTTTCTGCGTTCACTACATGGTTACTGTGTATGTATACAGAAAAATGTGAGAAGCTCACAACAGGTCGCCCTTATAGCTTCGTTTGAAAACGTCCCTTTTGGTCCGTGTGTGTACACAGCCGGGGTTAAGTTAAAAAAGGTCTTCGTACTTACGAGGAGGGACCTGAACCGCAGCACTCAACACACGTATACAAACATATGTAAACATACGCCACCGACACTTTCTCCAACCCGACGCTCCCCTACCACGCCACGCCACCAGGCACAACAACAAACTTGTGCCCATTAGAGCGCCGAGGACTGATCCCTACGAAAAGAGCGTCATTCCGTCCGTAGTGGACATTATTAACTCAATTAAATTTAGTCCTAAACTTGGTTTACATTGTACATTGTCAGTGTATCACTGTTAAATCAATAGATTATTATTAGCATTATTATCATTGCTATTATCATTATCATCATTATTACTATCATCATCATCATTATTATTATAGCCAAGAAAAGAGGGAGGGAGGGAGGTGGTGAATGGGAGTGGAGTGGGTGGGGATGAAATGGGTGGGAGCGGAATTATGCCTTTCGACATTGGCTACCTTCCTTGTATGGGGAAAAAACCCTGGCATATGTATTATCATCATTACAGTGGCTGGCAACAATCCTTTTGCATTCCTATAGATCTCTATGGAAGGAAACTTTGGGCTTTTGTCTGTGTTGTATTACCATGGTGTATCACCGGGGTTTAACAAAGGGAGTTGTCGCCGGTTATCAGCTTTCCTTGTGTGAAAAGATAGTGGCTGAGGTTGATAGAACTGTTGGGTCCAGTCCGGGGACCGAATGCCAACCCCTCGTGGCTGCACCTCCAGATGGGCCAGATTGTGTTAACGAGTTTTGAAGATGAAGGATAGGGATGATTCTTCATGACGTCAATCTTCCAGGACCATCACACTGAGCTATTTTTCCTCCAACTTTCTACTTCTCGGCGGTACCGCTCACCTTCAGCATTTTTTCCGCCGTCAAATTAGAATGGCAAACTATTTTGTTTTCTCAAAAATATACACAAAATGTCATTTGATATGCTGGAGGAAAACGATCTTCCTCCAGTGTATCAGATTCCTTCCCGAAAGCTGGGCTGCAAATTTGCTCCGAGAGTCGGAGGAAAAATAGCCCAGTGTGATAACGCCTTAACATGGATATATATATATACATATATATATATATATATATATATATATATATATATATATATAGAGAGAGAGAGAGAGAGAGAGAGAGAGAGAGAGAGAGAGAGAGAGAGAGAGAGAGAGAGAGAGAGAGAGAGAGAGAGAGAGAGACAGAGAGATGACTGGGCGCGTTCCTTGGTGTCCTGACTGGCATGACTTTGCTCAGGACACATAGGAACGCACCTAGGAACGCGCCCAGTTTGGTATGCATATATATATATATATTTATATATACATATATACATATATATATATATATATATATATATATATATACATACATACATTTACACATAACGCCACGGATATTAGAAACTGAGGGAACTCACTAAAGCGTGTGCACCCCGTGTAATGCTATAAAAAAGTAAAAGCTTAGAACTCCTTGAAGAAGTAATTCAAATCTTGTAATTCTCTACTTGGAGGGAGAATTAGGGAGTCGCCGCCCTGAATGTTAATAGGGAGTGGACGTTCTGTACATAAAGTACTTCGAATTAGGGGGAGGGGGGTTAGACAATAAGCCTCACTATCTAGTGATATCTAGGAATGCTTTGAAGGCGAAGATGACATAGACTCAGTGAATATGTAGTGAGTGTTAAAACTATTGGTCGTTTTAAGGGAAAGTTAGATAACTTCATGGTCATGGAACTGCCTAGTGTAAGCCTTAGGGTCCCTTGTAGTCTACTTCATTCTTGTGTAACGTGTCTAGAGAGGCGATCATCCGCAATCTGCCTCTCTAGGGCCTTTAAAGGAGAGTCGATTTTCGATTTCTTTCGTCAAGTACACAAGGACACCGCTTGACCAACTCCAACCTCAATTCCAAACTCCTCTGTACCACCATATCTTATTCTCATCACTGATCTTGCCACTCTGCTTGCTCTTCACACTGGCGGTTTGAACTGCGCGGAAACCGCGGCGGTACCGTATTGTCAAGGAAAAACTGCGCGGTTGTGTGCGAACGTATCCATTGACTTGTATTGTAATTGAACCGCCGCGGTTGAAACCGCTAGTGTGAACAGAACGGTCTTTCCCTTTCAAGACTCCAGAGCGGATCATTGGGGAGTACCTCAGGGAGTGTACAACTCCAATACATATATATATATATATATATATATATATATATATATATATATATATATATATATATATATATATATATATATATATATATATATATATAAAACCCTTCATGTAGTTGAAAGTGTAACTACAAGTTACAATACGACCCGCTGGACAAGTTAAGAACATATGAATGAAGAAAACTGCAAAAGACCAGAGGACCTACACTAGGGAGTTGAATGTTGGTTCATCCTATCTTCTTTAAGAAGGGATGAGAGATGCTTGATGAGGACCAAAAATTAAAAAAGAAAAAAAAAAGTAAATAAAATGAATAAAATAAAATAAAATAAAATAGATATTAACAATAATAATAATAATAATAATAATAATAATAATAATAATAATAATAATAATAATAATAATAATAATAATAAAAGTAATAATAATAATAATAATAATAAATTGAAGTCCTTGGCAAGCTACAGCCATAAGGTGGCGGCACACTAGGCATTTCTCGCTAGCATGCTACTTGCTTTTGCTACTTCGTTTGAGTAGAAACTAATTCGGTTACGATTTTTTTTTTCAAAATTCCAATCGCCAATTTACTCCTGCATCATTTCGTGAGAAGCTGAACGATGAACTAAGAGAAGTTAAACCTAGAATACGAATACTAGACACATTGTTGAGACGGAATTCTAGAATATTGTAACCGAAGTCAATTCTACTCAAAGCAAGTAGCAAAAGCAAGTAGCACGCTAGCCTAGTGTGCCACCACATTTACTACACCAACAGCGACGATGGGAAGCAAAGGAAAAATAACCTAATATCCTCGCCACACCGACAGTCCCAGTCTACCTCCGACCATATCCAGGTTCTGACCAGACCCAGGTTCGAGTCCAGTAGTCGGGTGGCGGGTTTAGTGAGACACTAAATAATGTGTCTACGTGGGCCCGGGAGGAGGCAACTGGATGCTCGCTCGGGCCTTCCTTGGCTCGCAGAAATCTTGAAGGAGGAACCTGTGCCTTCAGACACAGGCCGTCTGCCCAAAGGTCTCCTCCTGTACGCCTACATGCCCTGCGTTACTGGGCCACAGCGGCCCCTGGCCCACAGCGGCCGCCCCCGGGCCACAGCGGACAGACGCGGTTCTGTTGCCGACCGGCGGCACTGGGCCATCTTAGCCGAGCTCACCTGCAAATGGGGTCCAACACCTTATTGGCATGCCAGACAGACAAGGTCCACACTCTCACACAACCTCCTTCGCCTCTCTCCTCCTCCTCCTCTCTTTCGCCTTCCTCTATACACGTGTCTCACTCTGTCCAATTATCTTCAAGCTCTGTTAAATAAAATTCCCATTTTCTCTCATTTCTCTTTCTTCTTTATTTTCTTCCCATGCTATTCCTTTCTCCTTTTGTCTCCTTCTCAGTCTCTCTTATTTTCTCTTCCCCTTTCTTCTCTTCTTCCAATAATAATTCAACTTTTTGCAGAGTTCTTTCCTTCTTTCCTCTCTCCATCTTTCATTATTCTTCTCACTCCTCTTTCTTCCTATTCTTGCTCTCGTTTTATCTTCATCGTCATCCTCTCTCTCCTTGTCCTCCTTGTGCCTATAACCTCTCTCCACCTCCTCCTCCTCCCTTCTCCTCCTCCTCGTCCTCATTTCCCTCTCCTCCTTGTATTGCTTACTATATCCTCGACAAAATCCTCATCCATCTATTCCTGCTCTTCTTCTTCTTCTTCCAGCTCCTCATTATCCTCGTCATCCTCTTCCTTTTCCTCCTCCACTCTATCCCACCCTCCATTATCCTCGTCCTCCTCCCTCTTCCCCTCCTCTACCTCTTCCCCGTCCACTTCCCTCTTTCCCCTCCACCTCCCTCTTCCCCCTCCACCTCCTCCTCCCTCTTCCCCCTCCACCTCCTCCTCTCTTCCCCCTCCACCTCCTCTTCCCCTCCACATCCTCCCTCTTCCCCTCTCCACGTCCTTCTCCCTCTTCCCCCTCCTCTTCTCCTCGCTCCCCATCGCAACATATCCCGACCCTTTGAGGCGACGACTATGAATCATTTCTGTTGCTACGCGGCTTTGGCAGGGTCAGCGCCTTCGCCCGACGATTTAATTCAGCTGAAGGGGAGCCCAGATCTGGCTGAAAGGCTTGAGGGGACCCAAGTTAACATCCTCACCCCTTCACATATTTTATTCTGGTGGTACACGAGTGACTTTATTCGATTAAGAACAGAAGCCACGGGGCTTTTGGGGGGGAATATGCTTTAGAGATTTGGTTCTGGCTTAAATAGGGAGATTTTTTCAGGATATCCCTGTGGATTTGGAGGGGTTGACGTTGAAGGAAAAAAATATCTGGGGTTGGTTGAGCTGCTTGATCGGGAAGACATCGCTTTGTGTGTTCCTGCAAATGAATAAAATCACCTGACGGCAAATCAATAAAAAAGTAAAACAAGTCGACTGAGGCATCAGCCCCCTGAAACTCAGTTACAGATATTCATAAAAATAAAAATAAAATAAAAATAATAATAATAATAATGATAAAAATAGTATATAAAATAAACAATGCTACAGTTTATGAATAACGATTCCCTTATATTTTTTATTATTATTTATATCATAGTTTTTATCTATCATTATTATAGTTTTTTCGCATCTGACCTAGTTATGGACCAAACGGTCTTCTGTCGGCATGCTCCTCCTTTGTAATCATCCTACTGTAGAAAGTGACTCCTAAGCTTTGTTCTGGCAGTCGCCAGGATTACAAAGGATTACAAAGGAAGGTCATGCCAACAGGAGATCTCTTGGTCCATAACTCGGAGACCTTTTTCGTATAAGCAAAACCTTCGTGACGTCATAACATGTGCTATGCCTCAACACGTATGCAGCTAGATTCGTCCAATCAGGAACCCTGGTGGGCGGGGCTAAATTTGAATAGACACAAATAGACAGAATTGAAGTTCTTAATACATTATACTAATGACCCACTTTCGGAGAAGAGTGGGCGAAAGTAAACAGATCCGTATATTTTGATCACTACCTGTGATCCTCTGTAACACATCTGCTGAAGAGGATCACAGATAGTGATCGAAATATACGGATCTCTTTACTTTCGCCTTTTCTTCTCCGAAAGTGGGTCATGAGTATAATCTTATCAATGTCTTACGACATTACTTTGTTGTTCTTAATACATCATGTTATCCATAGGAAAGTTGATCGCTTATTACAGCTTTATCAAAAGAATATAAAGGAACACAAAGGAAGAACAAACAGCAGCAGGCCTACTGGCTCTAACGAGGCTGTGTTTACTATACTAAGCTACAGTTAAGAAAAAGGGTAACTAGATGATAGAAGATGAACTAACACTACTGCTACCACTATCCTATCCAATTACAATTATATGCCGGGCTGTCAGATCTTTTACTGCAAGGGATGATATTTTAAGAACAGTAACAAGAAATATAAAGTATTAGTAAATAATAAGACGAATAAAGAGGCACAGAAAGAGGCGCAGAGAGCAGTGAATTCGCACTCTCTTAAAGCTCTCTCGTTGTCGACTTCTTCAGTATGCATCCGACGAAGGGACGAAGGAGCGCGTGATCTAAGCCATGGATCTTAAGATGAGCTCCTCCGTCAGTAGGTTATTCAGGAATCGACCTACGCCGTGGGTAAAAGTGATTGTTATGTCCTTCGATAGACACAGCGGAAGGAATCTGAAGGACCTAATTAAGATTTCATAGGAAATTAAGTGTTATTTTGGGGAAGACTGTGTGTCTGGCGTGTTGTGGAGAAACTTAAGCGAATAGCATCGAACTTGAACCAAATGACCAGTTCTTTTACTCGACATTTCTGTTGTTGTTTTCCTAACTGTCGTTAGGTGATTTTATTCGTGTGAGAGAAATGCAATGCCGTGGTCCCCTTAAAAAGAAAAAGAAAAAAATCCCAACCGGATACCATGGTCTGCTAGTAACAAAAACCACACCCAGTACACTTTTTCGTGTCAGCAACCAACCACTAAAAAGTGGCCCGTACACAGCCAAAGATACCTAATAGTGATGTGTCTCATATAAGAAGGGCTCGTGGGATCTGCTCTTCCTTCGTCCGGTCGGAAGAAGGACAATGTTGGGACACTAAAGGACACTGGGGGAGGGCAATGCTAGGACACTAAAGTACACTGGGGAAGGACAATGCTGAAATACTAAAGGACCCTGGAGGAGGACAATGCTAGGACACTGGGGAAGGACAATGCTAGGACACTTAAGTACACTGGGGGAGGACAATGCTGGGACACTAAAGGACACTTAAGACCCTAAAGGACACTGGAGAAGGACAATACTAGGACACTAAAGGACACTAGGGAAGGACAATGCTAGGACATTAAAGTACACTGGGGAAGGACAATGCTGGGACACTAAAGGACACTTAAGACCCTAAAGGACACTGGGGAAGGACAATGCTAGGACACTGGGGAAGGACAATGCTAGGACACTAAAGGACACTGGGAGAGGACAATGCTAGGACACTAAAGGACACTGGGGAAGGACAATGCTGGGACACTAAAGGACACTGGAGGAGGACAATGCTAGGACACTAAAGGACACTGGGGAAGGGCAATGCTAGGACACTTAAGTACACTGGGGGAGGATAATGCTGGGACACTAAAGGACACTTAAGACCCTAAAGGACACTGGAGAAGGACAATGCTAGGACACTAAAGGACACTAGGGAAGGACAATGCTAGGACATTAAAGTACACTGGGGAAGGACAATGCTGGGACACTAAAGGACACTTAAGACCCTAAAGGACACTGGGGAAGGACAATGCTAGGACACTAAAGGACACTGGGGAAGGACAATGCTAGGACACTAAAGGACACTGGGGGAGGACAATGCTAAGACACTAAAGGACACTGGAGAAGGACAATGCTGGGACACTAAAGGACACTGGAGGAGGACAATGCTAGGACACTAAAGGACACTTAAGACCCTAAAGGACACTGGGGAAGGACAATGCTAGGACACTAAAGGACACTGAGGGAGGACATGTGAGAAGAACAGTGGAAGAGACTTAAGGAAAGTGGATAAGGATACTTAGGATATTGCAGAAGGACATCATCATCCTGAAGATGAGAAGACCAAGAAGGTCGTCGTACGAGGGTGGTCACTGTCCCGTGCAAGGAGAGACAGAAGGGTGAGGTGGTGGTGGGAGAGGGGGGACAGTAACGACCGTCTACCATAGACCGACTCGCTCTCCAACTGTTGCTAGGCGGTCCAACGGTCTCCTACACCGTTGCGACCCGAACAGTCTCGGCCGAAAAAGGTCAGACCCTTTGTTTACGCGGCCCTCGACCCCGGGCATTGATATCACGTGATATGCCAGGGTGACAGACAACTTCATATGAAACTGAAGGGTTGCCTTCGATCTCCTGAGAGACTCACTGGACCAATTGGAAGATTACTTTCTAAGGTTTTGTTGAAGTCGCCATAGGAAAACTACAGGATTACTTTTTAACATTTTGTTGAACTCTCCTACGGGATATTACAGAATTACTTTCTAAGTTTTTGTTGAAATCTCCAAAGGGGAAACTACAGGATTACTTTCTAAGATTCTGTTGACATCCCCTAAAGGAAACAACCTTGTTACTTTTTAGGATGCTATTGAAACCTTTAATTTTTTGTTGAAATCTCCCAAGAGGAACAACGGGGTCACTTTTTACGGTGCTATTAAAACTTTGCAAAGTATTACACACAACAGAATTACTTCTTAAATGTGTTGAAATCTCCAAGGAGCTTTACAATAGTCAACAAGTCAAGATGCGAGTCATACACTTCCACGTAAACTTGATGTAAATACCAACTACCACAAACACATATATAAGAAGGACGTCATTACCTTTAACCACATCCATACGGTGATATGGACAACAGCCGATTGAAGCTATAAGGAGCGGACTGAAGCCTGAAGGCGGTCCTGATGGACCTTTACCCCTTGAGACTCGAACTCATCTCAGTTGCACATAACTGTCAGTTTTTAATCTGAGGAAAATTGATCAAATACTTAAGCTTGCTGGAGGGGTAAGAAGCCTGAACGCTGTCTCGATGGAGACCCAGATTCGCATGTTTAGTTCCACATATTTGCCCGTTTTTAATCCGAGGAAAATGGATTAAAAACTTCACAGTCCTGAAGGGGGTTAGGTGTAAGGGTGTCTGAATCCAGGCACACTGACTTTCCTTCAGGGATGAAAACACAAATGAGAGAAAGGAGAAGGAATCGCCCTTCACACTGGGGTATTTTTACCCCCAACCTCAGATTCATCGGCCGTACCGCCTACCTCCAACGCTCTTTCCGCCGTCAAATCACTGTGGCAAACTGTTTTCTGTTTTCTCAACAGTTTACATGGAATTTCATTTGATATGCTGGAGGAAAACGATCTTCCTCCAGCATATCAGATTCCTTTCCGAAACGTGCGGGCTGCAAATCTGCCTCGAGAGTCTGTGGAAAAAGAGACTAGTGTGATAACGCGTTTATACAGGTTAAGGAGAAGTTTAAGGAGGATTCTAGAGCTGAGAGACGGCAAGAGATGAAAGTGATCACCGTTTTCTTTTGAAGCGAGATTAGTCTTCAATCATAAACAAATGTACGTGACTCTGATCCATAGAGGTACCATATATATATATATATATATATATATATATATATATATATATATATATATACATATAGATACATATATATATATATATACATATATATATATATATATATTATATATACATATGTATACACACATACATGTGCGCGCATCCCGTTTTCTCTCGCTTTTCGACTCACGTGACCAGACAAGAGCATCGAGGGAAGAGTGAGGGAGAGGGGAGGGGGAGGGATACCTACCCCCTTATCTCCCCCCCCTCCCCCTCACATCCCCCCGACCGTGACCCTTCCCCTACAGTCCTTACATGGAGGGGCCTCTCCCTCCCCCTCCATTCGCATCTCCAGCACCGCCCCCTCCCCCCTCTCCAGCACCACTCTCTCCCCCTCTTCCTCCATCCCCCTTTCCCTCTCCCTCCCTCCTTCCTTCTCCATCTCTCCCTCCTTCCCCATCTCCCCTCTTCCTCCATCCCCATTTCCCTCTCCCTCCTTCCCCCTCTTCTTCCATCCCCCTTTCCCTCTCTCTCCCTCTCCCCCTCTTCCTCCATCCCCCTTTCCCTCTCCCTCCCTCCTTCCTTCTCCATCTCTCCCTCCTTACCTCTCTCCCTCCTTTTTTACTTTTTTAAAGACCAATATTCTTTTTTAAATGGGGTGGTGGGTAGAAACCTATTAAAAAAAAAAAAAAAAAAAAAAAAAAAAAATCAGCACTTTTCTCCCTCCCCCCCCCCCCCCGCTTCCCTATTCAAGGGGATGGTCGCCAAGTGATGAATAAAATCGTCTGGCGACAGCCAGAAAAGTAACACCAGGTACGAAAGGGGCCCCCGAGGTCTCCAGGGACAGACTGAACCCTAACACAGTAACGTTCTTTATATGTATGAAATTATGTTTGTATGTACATATGTATTTACTTACATATTTATGTATGTATTTTGTATTATGTATGAATGTATATGTATATGTATGTATGTACTGTACGTATTTACTTGTGTATGTACGTATTTATGTTTGTATTTGTGTTTATATATATCTGTACCTATGTATTTATGTATGCATGTATTTATGTATGTGTTTATGTATGTATTTATGTATGCACGAGTATGTATGTTTTTACGTTTGTATGTATATACTTATTCGTAGAGTATATCGTCCATGTATGTATATATTTATTCGTAGAGTATATCTATAAGTATAGATAGTGTCAGTGAGGATTGGCGATATAGATCCTGTTAAGAATTCTAAAAAGAAACAAAAAAAAATCTAGAGCCCTCCACTTTCCCTCCCACACCTCCATTTCCTCGACCCTCCTCCTTCTCTCCCCTTCTTCCTCCTCCCATCTTCTCCCTCCACATTCCTCCTTCCTCCCCATTCTTTCTCACTTCTTTCCCCCCTTTCCCCTTCCCCCCCAGCAGGAACCTCCCCTTCTCCCCCCCAGCCTCCATCTGGGAATGAATGAGAGGGAAGCCGCACCCACCCCCGCTATAGGGAACATCTTCCCCCCAACAACCCCGTTACAACGAACATATCACATCACAAACCCCGTTAGAGCGAACAAGCTCCCTTTCCCCCATAACAAAATACACCCGTGCCCCAGCATTCCTGGGGACAATGGGCGATTCTCCCCCATCGTCTTGAATCGTTACTCCCCCAGCATGGGGTCTAACTCCAGCATCAGTCCCCATAAACCCCGCTATTGTGAATATTCTTCTATTTCAACCTCGATATAACGAACTGGTTCTTCAACATCGCATACATTGCCTCCCACAAAAAATTTGCAAATAAATAGAAAAATAAATAAATAAAATAATAATAATAATTAAATAATTTCAATTATCTTGCGGCCCTCTTCATATTGTTAATATATAATGATAATCAAGGCCGCAATATTCAATATGTTTATTGTCAATATCAACTGACAATATAGATATTGACACTATCAATACTTACAATATTCACAGATGATATACTCTACACAAAAATATATAGCCAGTACTAAGGGACAAAATTGGCAGTTTTATTGATCAATCTATATTCTCAATGCCGATTTATTATCAGTAGGTCGACTATCAACAATGCCACAATCGGACACCTTTTCTTGTCAATATCAAACCAATTTGGTCAATATTCCCATCAATACTTGGGTATTGTCATCAATCGCTTATTCCTCATAACGGCAGCTTTCTATTATCACCTTTACATCCAATAATAATCGCCGTTACATATCCTGATACGTTATTACGGAGCGTCCGTAGGCAGCCGTCACAGGTGTAACGGCGTGTACGGGAGTTCATGTGCGCGTTACACGTAATGCATTTTTTTTATCTCTTTTCCCCCTTTCATTTATCTCTCCTCCTCTCTTTCTTCTCTTTCTCTTCATTTTTGTCTCTCTTCCTATTATATATGTCAGGTTACTACCGTTATATGTCAGAACACACATATACACGCACACACATAAACATACACATATCTACACACGTACATACACGCACATATACCCACATACATATATACATACATACACACATACATACATACATACACACATATATACATACACGCACACATTCAAACACATACATACACAAACACACAGACATACACACAAACACACACACACTGCTCTCCACCATCACCTATCACTATTACCAGTCATAACACCACCAATCAGTTTCTACCACACAGAGATTGTACCACAGTGTGTGTGGTACTGCCACACTCCGCCGCATTCCACCACATCCGAAAGGTATCCGCTCCGGTCAGAAGTCTTTGACAAAGACAAAGAAAACGGGAAGAGAAGAAGAAAGAAGAGAAAGAGGGAGATGAAGAAGAGGATGGGCCTACCTTTATCAGCCAGCTGTACAAGGGTTTCACACCAACAATCAGATGTGTAGGAACCATCTATCAGCTACCCAGCAACCGTCACAGCTGGTGCGCACAATAACATAACCAGCTGTCCCCACTTAACCATCCTTTCCAGCTGCACTCACACCCGGGTTAACTATGCCTACGATCTCTCCCAAAGGAAATCAACGACAAGAGCTCCTGATGGAATCTCCTGCCACGAGCGAGACGGAAACGTCTTCTGGGTTGAACCGCTCCCAAAAGGAAATTCCTCCTCCTCTTTTTTTTTCGAAATTCGGATCTCCGCGAAGACATTCGTCTCTGGCGAAAGGAGGTCCCCGAAGACCCTTTTCGGTGATAATTCGGAGACACTTCGGGGATACTTCGGGAGCACTTCGGGGGCACTTCGGGGACACCTCGGGGGCATTTCGGGGACACCTCGAGGGCACTTCGGGGATACTTCGGAGACACTTCGGGGACACTTCGGAGGCACCTCGGGGATAGTTCGGGGGCACTTGGGGGCACCTCGGGGAAACCTCGAAGACCCTCTCCAGAGTTCCTCGTACTCGGTCAAGAGAAATTTAGGTGCCGCATCAGAAGACGTCGAGGTCCTGGACACCGGCATAGCGGTGACACATTTCAGCCAGTTTTGAGTTTCCACAACAGAATGGAATAGTTTGACATCGACCAAAACACCTCGCCACGGTTATTTACGTCCTAACGTAATTATTCTAGAATCCCTCGACAAGAGACCACCCTCGATGGAGGACACGAAGAGGACACTCACAGAATTCATGATCGAACCTGCCGAGAGTTGTCTGGAGTGGGAAAGGAGGGTGTCTGCATGAGAGCTTGCCCGGAGAGGCCATGGGGACTGGCGCCGGCGTACAGGTGAAGCAACGCTGGCGCCAATAATCCTCTGCTTCCCTTGTTCTTTTCTATCGCCACCCTGGCCTCGATCCTGGCAGTCAGACTGTGGCGCAGCGTCCACTGTACAAATAACGAGATCCCGGTTGAGGTCTTCTGAAAGAGCGGTTCCTTTGTGACACGCCCTAACCCGCGCCTCCTACGAGCAAGTCCCCCTGTGTGGGCTTGCCTTCGTCAGGTAGGTCTTCGCTTAACCTCGCCGAGTGCGCCTACAACCCTTAGTTGAATAAAATCACTTGGCGACAGCCGGAACATAGGCGTCTAGGAACAGAGGGGCACTTCCGACACTTGTACTGGTTTCGAGTGAAGCTCCTCTCTCTCTCTCTCTCTCTCTCTATATATATATATATATATATATATATATATATATATATATATAAATAAACTTAACTCGAAATCAGTACATATGGCGGGGGTGCCCCTCTGTTTCTGGACGCCTTCTACATGGTGTGTGTGTATTACCGTGGTGCCTGAAGAAAGGTAAACGGCACCTCCCTAAGAAGTAGTAGGCGCGAAGGTCAGCCGAGGACCAAGAGCAAGCACCTGTCACAAGAACGGCCGCCGCACATGAGAGAAACGGAGCACTTGAAGAAAGAAAAAAAATAGTCTGTCTTCTGTCCGTGTTGTCTGGGTCCAAAGGTGAGGGAGATTCCGCCCTTCGGGAGTTGGTCGCGAAGGGTCAATCTCGCATCTCCTTCAGACTCGATGGGAACTCCGGGATAGGCCCAGATCGCCAAAAACATGAGTCTTGGACAGAACACGACGAACACGCCACTCCCCTCCTCCTCCTCCTTTTTGTCTCCTCGTTCTTCTCCTCCTCCTCCTCTTCCTCCTCGTTCTTCTCCACCTCCTCTCTTTCTTCCTTCACCTCCTCCACTACCTCATCCTTATCTCTCACCTCTTCCTTATTCTTCCCCTTGTACTCCTCCTCCTCGATCATTACCTCCATCCTTTCCTCCTCATTCTTCAAGACCTCCTCTTCGGCACAGATCCTGGTAGAGGAGAAAAAAAAAAAACTAGAACGAAGGATCCTGGAGAAACAGGTTGGTAGAGGTAAGGGGGGAGGGTATATATGTATATATATATATGTATATATATATATATATATTTATATACATATATATATATATATATATATATATATATATTCGCAGTCGTACAGCCACTACTGAAAGTTCAGACAACCCTGCTGAGCCCAGGAATGCGGGTCTATTCTGGAGGCATCTAGAATACTAGATGGTGCTGTGCCGATTGTCTCACCTCTAGAAACTATTGCACTGACACAATCTCGTCAATGTCCAAAACTACATACATACATACATACATGGTTATATATATATATATATATATATATATATATATATATATATATATATATATATATATATATATATATATATATATATATATATACTTGGTAACCATGCAGTAGTGAGAGCTGAAACTATCGGTTGTTCTGAAAAATGGTTAGACATCTTTAGGGATGGGGATGATAGGATATATGTGTATGTGTATGTGTATGTGTGTGTGTGTGTGTGTGTGTGTGTGTGTGTGTGTGTGTGTGTGTGTGTATGTGCGCGCGTATGTGCATATCTGTATATATATCAAGACAACTAAAATGTGACGAGAAGCTTACACCTTGAGGCTCTGAGCTGTATCTGAAGCAGTCACCTCGGCCCTACCTTCCAGGATAGCCAGAGCATCGAGGCAAGTAAAACAAAGTTGCTAAGATTTGCTAAATGCTCAGACCTACAGGTAAAATCGCCCTTGGGGGAGACGACAGAAGGAGTGGCAGGACTTGATGGTGCGACTGTGCAAAGGACACGGGAGAGAGAGACATCAGGAAGGGATCGACCGCGAGACCGAGTAGGTGACCGAAACGTTTCGTTAGTGAACGAAACGTTTGTGTTTGTTTGGTCTGGTTGCTGGTGTATAAAGGGGGCATGGGGGGGAGGGGAGAGAGGGAGGGGAGGGGGGAGAGGGGTGCCACCTCTTCAACTCCCCCCATCCCACTCTCCCTAACACTCAAATAAGCATTCGGTCAAGTCCCGTCTCCATAATCCAAAGGAGAACCTCAAAGATTACAACTCAAACTTTAAACTCGTGGTCCACCAAACAAACACGAAATTATAAAGGTGACCAGCGTATGGCAACATCTAACCCACCTCCACCTCCCCCTCCTCCTCCTACTCCTCCCCCCCGGTCCCTCTCCTCCCCCCTCCTCTTAAAATTCACATCTGTGACACAAAATACCAATTTTGGTTCCGGAAAATTGGAGTTTTTCGGATTTTCGGTGGTTTTTGGGTATTTTGAGGCTTAAATACGTCTTTAGGGGTGATAGCAGAGGTGGGGAGGCTCGCCATGGTGGGGGGAGGGGAGGGAGGGAGAAGGGAGGGGCGTGTAAGGTGTTCGTGGGCTGGGGGGGAGTAAAGAGGGGGGAAGAGAGGAAAGTGAACAAAAATTGGAAGAAAGAAAATTTAACGAATAATAGAATAAGAAAAGGACAAAGAAAGGGGGAGAGGGGAGGAAATAAGGAATGGTGGGAAGGATGCGGGAAGAGGAGGAAGAGAGGGAGAAGAAGGGGAGAGGAGGAAAGGGGAGAAGATATAAGAGAGAAGGGTCTAGGAAGGGAAGAAGGGGAGGAGTGGAGGGGAAGAGAGAAGGGTGTAGAAAGGGAGGGGAATAGGGAAAGGAAGGGAAGGGAAAAGGTAGGAGGAGGAGAGGGAATAGGAGGAGAAGAGGGAGGAGGGGGAGAAGAGGAAGGGAAGACAGAGGAGGAGGAGGAGGAGGAGGAGGAGGGGGAGGAGGAGAAGGAGGAAGGGAGTAAAGAGGGCAGAGATAAAAGGAACAGATGGAGAAGGACGAATTGAGGGGTCTGTAAATAGGTGGAGGTGGAGGTAGAGGCGAAGGTGGAGGGGCTGGTGGAGGCGAAGGGGGAGGAAAGATAAGATGAAGAGGAGGGAGAGGTTGAAAGGTAAGGAAAAGAAGAGTTAAAGGAGAAAGGAAAGAGGGAAGAAGAAGAAGGAGAAGAAGAAGAGGAAGAGGAGAAAAGGAAGAAGGAAAAGTGGAGAAGGGTAGGGAGGAGGAGAGAAATAAGAGGTGGAAGGGAGGAACAGGAGGGAGAAGGAGGACTGAAGGTTAGAAAATAGTTCCTGAAGATCAAGAATGAGGAGGTGGGAGGTGGGAGGGGGAGGGGGAGGGAGAAGGGAGTTTATGAGACGAGTGGTCGGTAGAAAGGGGGAGGGAGGAGGGAGGAGGAGAGAAGAAAGGGGAGGAAGAGGGGAGAGGGGAGAGAAGGGGTATAGCTAAGCTAAAGGAGAGAAATAGGAAACGAAGGGAAGGGAAGGGAAGAAAAGGGAAGGAAAGGAAAGGGAAAGAAAAGGAAAGAAAGAGAAGGAAAGGGTGAAATTGAAGAGAAGGAAGGGGAAATGAAGGAAAGAAAAGGAAAGGGAAGAGAAGGAAAGGGTAAAACTGAAGGGAAGGGAAGGGAATGGAAGGGAAGGGAAGGAAGGGTAAAATTGTAGGGAAGGAAAGGGAAGGAGAGGGGAAGAGAAGGAGAGAGAGGGGAAGGAGGGGAAGTAAAGGAAAGGAATGGAAAGGAAAGGGAAGAGGAGGAAAAGGTAAAGTTGAAGGGAAGGGAAGGAAAGGAAAGGGAAGGAAGGAAAAGGAATTGAAGTGAATGGAAGGAAGGGTAATGGAAGAGAATGCAAAGGCAAAACGAAGGGAAAAGGAAATTGGGCGATGTAGGAAAGGGAGGAGAAGGAAAGGGAGGGGAAGGAGAGGCAAGGAAACGGAAAAGAGGAGGAGGAAAAGAAGAGGAGGAGGGGGAAGCGAGGCGAGGGGAAGATCATGGGAGAAGAAGAATGGATGGGAAAGGTGGTAGGGGGAGAGGTAGTGAATCTGGGGGGTGGGAGTTTCCTCGTTAAAGGGAGAGCGGGGGTGGACGAGGGAATAGACACCCCCAGGGGGGGATGGGGGGATGGGGGAATGGGGGGTGAGAGGCCTCTGTGAAGAGAGTCCATTCATACAACACACTCCACCTGTCTTTCATCTTGTGGTAGGTGGAGGGTGAGTGGTGGTGGGAGGTGGTGGTTACAGGAGAGATGAAAGACAGAGAGGGGGAGTGAGAGAGAGAGGGAGTGAGAGATGGAGAGAGAGAGAGAGAGAGAGAGAGAGAGAGAGAGAGAGAGAGAGAGAGAGAGAGAGAGAGAGAGAGAGAGAGAGAGAGGGGGGAGAGATGGAGAGATGGAGAGAGAGGGAGAGAGGGAGGGAAAGAGAGAAAAATAGAAGATAAAGGGCAGAGTAAACTAGATAAAAATAATGATAATAATAATAATAATAATAATAATATAATAATAATAATAATAATAAAAACAAATTGACAACTCGAACACTGTGCCCCCTACAACACACGGGAAGGGGTGGGGATGGGTGGGGGGGGCCGAAAGGAAAGCGACAGAGTGAGAGGGAGAGGGAGAGGGAGAGGGAGAGAGGGAGAGGTGTGAATCGTCACGTAGCCCTCGCAGTATTTCTATAGCTCACCTTGACTTGCATGAACCCGAGATGAAGACGAGGACGAAGAGGAGGAGGAGGAGGAGGAGGAGGAGGAGGAGGAGGAGGAGGAGGAGGAGGACGAGGAGGAGGGACATTTGAAATTTTTGTTTGTTTGTCTGCTCACTGGTCTGAACACCTAGTTCAGCTTTATCACCTCGCGACGTTCATATAAATAAACATATATTTAAATAAATATATATGTGTGTTT
>NC_134786.1:17123937-17127206 GCF_046742065.1 Oratosquilla oratoria | reverse complement strand
CGAATCCTGTCACCGGCGAAGTTGGACCGAGGGCATGATTAATCAAATTTCACGCTACAAAGTCCTCTGTAAGGGGCACCGTCCTAGCCTCCTGATATTTGGGATTTTGTGACGTTAAACCATATCATCATTATCATATTAGAACTAGTGGAAGTAGTTATTCTTCCAGTGATAATTTACTTCTCTCTCTCTCTCTCTCTCTCTCTCTCTCTCTCTCTCTTCAGTAACTGTTAAAAATATACTGTATTTTTTTTTCGAGCTTTTAGTTGGGATTCTTCTATACTTCTCTCTCTCTCTCTCTCTCTCTCTCTCTCTTTTCAGGAACTGTTAAAATCTACTGAAAAAACTCAAAAATATTTCGAGCTTCTAGTGCGGATTCTTCGACTCAATGTTGAAGGAAAAGGTTTCGCAGTCTGATGACACCCTTCAATGGAAGTCTGATTCACCAGACGATCGTGACGTCAGCATCTCCTCCTCCTCCTCCTCCTTTTCCTACTTATTTTCCTCCTCCTCCTCCTCCTTTTCCTACTTATTTTCCTCCTCCTCCTCCTCTCACTCCTCCTTATCCTCCTCCTCCTCTTACTCCTCCTTATCTTCCTCCTCCTTCTCCTCCTCTTCCTCCTCCTTGTCTTCCTCCTCCTCTTCCTCCTCCTTGTCTTCCTCCTCCTCTTCCTCCTCCTTGTCTTCCTCCTCCTCCTCCTCCTCTTCTTACTCCTCGTTTTCCTCCTTATCTTCCTCTCCTCCTCCTCTTACTCCTCCTCTTCCTTCTCCTTATCTTCCTCTTCCTCCTCCTTATCTTCCTCCTCCTCTTCTTCTTCCTCCTTATCTTCCTCCTCTTCCTCCTTATCCTCCTCCTCCTCTTCCTTCCTATCATCCTCCTCCTCTTACTCCTTATCCTCCTTCTCCTCCTCTTCCTCCTCCTTATCTTCCTCCTCCTCCTCTTACTCCTCCTTATCCTCCTCCTCCTCTTACTCCTCCTTATCCTCCTCCTCCTCCCCTCCTTCACTTCTTCCTCCTCCTCCTCTTCCTCCTTTTCCTCCTGGCATAACTGAGTGTTGCAAGATAATTAATTGAAAGGAATATTCGACCTTTTAGATGTCTAGCGTGCACACGCGCGCACGCACGCAATTGATGCAGGATGGAACGTCCGACGTCTTCGGAGAACTCACAAGGAACCCTCCTATTGTGTTTGACCTCTCAGCGGGCATTTGGGCCAAGTGCGTCTGACCTCATGCGGTCAAATGGGCCGAGCGGCTGGACATCTGTGTTGGACATAACCAACTGCAAAATCAGCATACGGCCAATATTTTTTCATATGTGTTTCCATTGATTGTACATCAATCACTTATGTATAGATACTGAGTGTCTATACTGAGTTCATGCATTGTACATTGTTGACATAGAGTAGACGTAGAGAGTAGAGAATAGATTGTATATAGATCCCTGTTGTGGCAACAGTCACTATGCGCATGTAAATGGGAACAGCCACCATGTGCATGTAAATATCACCATTGGCAACCGCCAGAGTTTTCCTCGGGCGATGCTCCGAGAATGTCGATCAGTCTAGACGGAGAGAATAAAACAAAGAAGAAGAAGAAGAAAAAACAAAACAAAAAAACTCGTTTGCCCCAACGCCTTCACACTCAATGTAGATCACAACAACAAATCTACATGAGTTTGTTTTCCTTTTGTGAAAAAAATAATTTAGTCAAGTTCCATATTAAAATTCTAGTGCCTGGTATGGAAGACCATAATTATGATACTAAGAAAAAAAAAATAGATTTAGCCGATGCAAAGGAAAGAAATAAGAAAAAAGAAGGAAAGAAAGGGAGAAAGAAAGAAAGAAAGGAAGGAAGGAAGGAAGGAAGGGGGAGGAAGGAAAGGAGAGAGGAAGTAAGAAGGAAGGAAGGAAGGAAGGAAGGGAGTAAGGAAGGAATAAATCAACGAAGGAAGAAAGGAAGGAAGGAAGGAAAAAGAGAAAAGGACAGAAGGAAGAAAAATGGAGGGAAGAAAGTAAGGAAGAAAGGAAAGAAGTAAGGAAGGAAGAAAGGAAGGAAGAAAAGAAAGAAGAAAGGGAGAAAGGAAGGAAGGAAGTAAAGAAGGAAGGGGGAAGGAAGGAAAGGAGGAGGGAAGGAAAAAAAAGGAAAGAAAGATGGAAGGAAGGAAGAAAGAAAAGAGGAAAGAAAGAAAGGAAGAAAGTAAGGAAGAATGGAAGAAAGTAAGGAAGAAAGGAATGAAGCAAGGAAGAAAGGAAGGAAGAAAGGAAGGAAGGAAAGAAGGAAGGAAAGAAAGAAGAAAGGAAGGAAGGAAAGAAGGAAGAAAGGAAAGAAGGAAGGAAGGCAAGAAAGAATGAATGAAGGAAGGAAGGAAAGAAAGAGGGAAGGTAAGAGAGGAAGGAAAGAAGGAAGGAGGAAGGAAGGAAGGAAGAATGGATAGGAGGAAGGATGGATGGAGGGAAGGATGGATGGAAGGAAGGAAAGAAGGAAGAAAGAAAAAAAGAAGGAATGGAAAGAAGAAAAAAGTAAGGAAGAAAAGAAAGAGGGAAGGAAAGAAGGAAGGAAGGAACGGATAAAGGAAGAAAGAAAGAATAGAAGGAAGAAAGGAAGAAAGGTAGGAGGGAAGGAAGAAAGAAAGAGAGGAAGAAAGAATAGAAGGAAGAAAGGAAGAAAGGAAGGAAGGAAGGATGTAAGGAAGAAAGATAGAAAGAAACGAATGAAGGAATGAAAGAAAGAAAGGAATGAAGGAAGAAGGTAAGGAAAGAAGAAAGAAAGAGAGGAAGAAAGAATAGAAGGAAGAAAGGAAGAAAGGAAGGAAGGAAGGATGTAAGGAAGAAAGAGAAGAAGAAAGAATAGAAGGAAGAAAGAAAGAAAGGAAGGAAGGAAGGAGGTAAGGAAGAAAGAAAGAAAGAAACGAATGAAGGAAGAGAGGAAGGAAGAAATAAAAGAAGAAAGGAATGAAGGAAGAAAGAAAGGAAGGGAGGAAAAAAGGAAAGAGGGAAGGAAGGAAGGAAGGATGTAGAGGAAGAAAAGAAGAAAGGTAGGAAGAAAGGAAGGAGGCAAACAAGAAAGAAAGGAGGAAAAGAAGAAAGCAAGGAAGGACGGGAGGAAGAGAGGAAGAAAGGGAGGAAGACAGGAAAGGAAGAAGAGAAGAAAGGAAGGAAGAAAGGGAGGAATGAAGGAAAGAAGGAAGGAAGAAAGGGAGGAATGAAGGAAAGAAGGAAGGAAGGAAGGACGGGAAGAAAGGGAGGAAGAAAGGAAAGGAAGAAGAGA
>NC_134786.1:17113937-17118937 GCF_046742065.1 Oratosquilla oratoria | reverse complement strand
CCTTCTCTTTCCTTCCCTTCTCATTCCTTCCCTTCCCTTCCCTTCCTTTCCCTTCTTTTTAATTTCCTTCTCTTTTCTTCCCTTCCCTTCCCTTCCCTTCTCTTCAATTTCCTTCTCTTTTCTTCTCTTCACTTCCCTTCTCTCCGCCTCCCTTCTCTTTCCTTCCCTCCCCTTCCCTTCCCTTTCCTTCCATTTCCTTCCCTTCCCTTCCCTTCCCTTCTTTTTCTTTCCCTTCCATTTCCTCCCCTTCCCTTCCCTTCCCTTCCATTTCCTTCCTTTCCCTTCCCTTCCATTTCCTTCCCTTCCCTTCCCTTCCTTTTCCTTCCCTTCCCTTCCCTTCTATTCCCTTAACTTCCCACAAGAAAACCTTTTTTATTTTTCCTCTCCATTTTTTTGCGGACCGCGCGGTGGTACAGTGGATACCGTGACGAACTCATGAGCAGGTGGTCGCGAGTTCAGTTCCCCGGGACCCGCTGTGTGCTTCTACTTCTTTGTCCTTATCCTTATCCACTCCTTCCTTCTTTCTTTCCTTCCTTCATACTCTTTCTGCTCCTCTTCTTCCTTGTTTCCTTCCTTCCTTCCTTCCTTCCCTCCTTCCTTCCTTCCTTCCTTCCTACCCTTTATGCTTCTCTTCTTCCTTGTTACCTTCTCTCCTCAATTTTTCCCCCTCTCCCCTCTTCTCTTACTTTCCCCTTCTAGATTCTATTAACTATTAAGTTAGAAAACCTTTTCCTTAACCTGCTGCCTCACTATCTCCTCTCTCCCGTCCCCTCTCTTCAATTCCCCTCTTCTCAAAGCCTCTTTCAACCCTTCTTTCTTTCTTTCTCTCTTTCTTTTCTGTCACATCTTTTGAAGATATTTTTTCCTGCACACCGTTCCTCTCTCGTTGTATTTGTGAACCGTTTCTGTCGTGTTTTCTTTGTTTCTGTTTTTTGTGTGTTTTCTTTGTTTGTGTGTGTGTGTGTCTTTGTGTGTTTTCTTTGCGTTTTTTGTGTTTTCTTTGTGTGTTTCTTTGGGTGTGTCTTTGTGTTTTATTTGTGTGTTTCTTTGTGTGTGTCTTTGTGTTTTCTTTGTGTGTGTCTTTGTGTTTTCTTTGTGCGTTTCTTTGTGTTTTCTTTGTGCGTTTCTTTGTGTTTTCTTTGCGTGTTTCTTTGTGTGTTTCTTTATATTTTCTTTACGTGTGTTTCTTTGTGTTTTCTTTGTGTGTCTTTGTGTTTTCTTTGCGTGTGTTTCTTTGCGTTTTCTTTGTGTGTGTATTTGTGTTTTCTTTGTGTGTCTTTGCGCGTTTCTTTATGTTTTCTTTGTGCGTTTCTTTGTGTTTTCTTTGTCTTTGTGTTTTCTTTGTGTGTGTCTGTACTTTCCTTGTGTGCGTGTGTGTGTGCGTGTGTGTGTGTGTGTGTGTGTGTGTGTGTGTGTGTGTGTGTGTGTGTGTGTGTGTGTGTGTGTGTGTGTGTGTGCGTGCGTGCCTGTGTGTGTGCGTGTGTGTGTGTGTGTGTGTGTGTGTGTGTGTGTGTGTGTGTGTGTGTGTGTGTGTGTGTGTGTGTGTGTGTGTGTGTGTGTGTGTGTGTGTGTGTGTGTGTGTGTGTGTGTGTGTGTGTGTGTGTGTGTGTGTGTGTGTGTGTGTGTGTGTTTGGTGTGATTTCTTCTCTTGAGGGAAAGGAACTTCTGTTTTGCTCTCCATCCTTGCCCCTGTCCACTTAAGGAGCTATTTTTCCCTCCAACCTCCGATTAATCGGCGGTACTACTGCCCATCTCCATCTCCAGAACTTTTCCCCTTAGTAAAACCACTCCAGAAAACTAATTTGTTTTCTCAACAAAAATACATAGAATGTCATTTGATCTGCTGGGGGGAAATTATATTCTTCCAGCATATCATATTCCTTTCCAAAAGCTGTGGGCTGGAAATCTGCTTCAACAGTCGGAGGTAAAATAGCCCAATGTGATAACGCTTTAATAGAATAGTCTGGTGACAGCAGGAATAAGTATCACTTGGTACGTAAAGGAAGAAATACACTTCTGACGTCATCTTTCTCTTCTACCTGTCGTCTTCTCTTAATTCTCTCATCTATTGTGATACACGTCCGTTGCTCCCCAAACTTACTCTCTCTCTCTCTCTCCCTCTCTCTCTCTCTTTCTCTCTCTTTCTCGTATCATCTCTTCCACTTTACTCATAATTATTCCCTCTCCTCTCTTCTCCTCTCTTTTCTCTTCACCTCTTCTCTCTTCTCCTTTTCTTTCGTCTCCTTTCTTTTTTCTTCTCTCTTTTCATGCTCTCAGTACCTTAGGACCACGGTCATGCATTATTTTTGCATAATTGGAAACGAATCTTTATAAAAAAAAAAAAAAAAATGCGGATAACTCCCAGAGTCCCTGCTTTATGCTACCTTTCTTAAGGGTATTAAATTCTAAAAAGGGGATTGGATAATCCTTAATGAGGTTATATAATCTTCAATGGGATTTGATTCCCTTTAATGGGGTTGGATTCCACTTAAAGGATCCGAATCCTCTAAAGGGAATCCAATCCCTTTAAGAGAGACCCAAAGAAAGGTTCCAAAACCCTTAAATCTCCAGTATCACCCACTTGACTTCCTTTTTCCTCGCGATGTTGTCTCTTAAGACAGAAGCGCTGGTTATGAGCGACGAGATGCAACCCTCCTCTCTCCTCTCTCTTCCTCTCTTCGTCTTCTCTCTTCCTTTTGGGACGCCAGTTCCCCCCTCTTTCTGCACATTCATGGTCTGTCTTCGTAGCCACACCTTTACTGTCCTCCACTTCTCCCTCCATCTTCCTCTTCCTCCTCCTCTCCCTTTCCCCTCCTACTCCACCTCCCCCTTTCCCCTCCTCCTCCTCCTACACCTCCTCCTCTTCCTCATACAGCTCCTCCTCCTCCTCCTCCTCCCCCTTTCCCCTCCTCCTCCACCTCTCCCTTTCCCCTCCTCCTCCTACACCTCCTCCTCCTCTTCATCATACAGCTCGTCCTCCTCCTCCCTACTTCTTTTCCTCCTCCTCCTCCTTCGCTTCTCCTCTTCCTCCTGTGATTTGGTTATCTGTGTTTCGTCCTCTTCCTATCTCCTGTCTTGCTTAATTATTCACCCTCATCATGTCTCCCTCCATCCCTCCCTCCCTCTCTCCCTCACTCATTCACTCCCTATTTCCTCCCTTACTCCCTTCCCAAATCCTCTCGCCTCTCCTTCCTTCCCAATTTTTCTCTTTCCCTCCCTAAACTCCTCTTCCCTCCTTCCTCCCTTCCTTCCTTTTTTTCTTCCCCTAATGTTAACTTTTTCCAAGTGACCCCTTTCCTCCTTCTTTCCGACCATTTATAAGGTTGCTTTGCCATCCTCGTCTCTCTTTTGGCCTTTTTTTTCTTGTTTGTTTTCTTCTGATTCCCCACAAGTTGGCTTCGTATAAGACAGCAGCAAAAAAAAAAAAAAAAAAAGTAGCTGTTAGAGCCTGAACGGGATATCACACTGGGCCATTTTTCCTTCAACCTCTGATTACTCAGCTGAACCGCCCACATCCAGAACTTTTTCCACCGTAAGATCACTATGGCAAAGTAATTCTTTTTCATTTATCAAAAATACATAGAATGTAATTTGATATGCTGGAGGGAAACTATTTTCCTCCAGCATATACAAATTCCTTCCCAAAAGTTGCGGAGGAAAAATAGCCCAGCGTGATAACGCCTTAACGTGACTTATTAAAACAAACGGATTAAGTGTGTAGATCCTCCAGAGACAAGCCAATTCTTTGGCTGGAGCGGTAGAAGCTTACCCTCTTCGTACGAAGAAGAAACTGCGTGACGTCAGAGAGACAGAGAAACTCCTTGACTGGAAGTCTGCAACCTTCAAAGTTATCAGAAACCAGACAGTCACATATCTGTACGCTCCAAGTAGTCCGTTCAGGATGTGGCATACATCGTGATATACTACTATTCATTCTGCCAAATCAACCTTAGTACATGCCTCTCTTTTATTTTCCATCTATGTGCTATTTGATATATGTATTTTTAATATTCTGTATATTGTAAAGGACGCTGTATGGTACAAAAGGTATAACTTTTTAGGATGATAACAACGATTTGAATAAATTCTATGACACGTGGCAACAGCGCATTTTCCCTCCCAGGTTGCCATACCGAGGTGTCACAGGTGAGGCAGTTGGGATTGTAACAAGGTTGCTACACAAGAGAGGGACTTAATGCGGGCGAGAAATACCTTGATGGTGATTTCTTCGTTTTATTAAGAATATGATCTGTCAGGTCCTTGACTTGGACAGACCTACTGTCAGGTCCTTGACCTCGGCAGCCCTACGCCGGGTCCGTGACCTCGGCAGTCCTCTCCTATGCCGGACACAACCGTCGTTTTAAGAGCGAGAGGTAAGGTTTTGTGGGTTGCCGTATGGGAGATGTATTAGTTATAAAACAGGTGTTAGTTCCTTTGTATGTTTTTTTGTATGATTGGTGCGCGTGGTTAGATATGGCGTATATATTGAAGTTACTGTAATGTAATTGGGTTAGGTATGAGAAAGGGGTCATTAGATCTGTCTGGTGACATTAATCATCTTGTGTTGGTGATGCTGCGGGGGCGTTATGTTTGTCTTACTTTCCATTATTGAGTCAAGCTGGTTTGGTGATTGAGGAATTTGTGATGTCTGCAAGATCTGGAGGTCTTGCTAAAGACGAGTACCATCTCGCGTGTGTGTGTGGATCACGTGCATGGTTGGTAATGGTTAGTGAGGGTCACAGGGATGGGGTGTAGGTAATCGTTGTTATAATCCTAAAAAGTAATATTCATTGTATTATACAGCTTCCTTTACTCTATACAGAATGAAAAAAAAATAGCACATGGATTCGAAATGAGAGAGAGAGAGAGAGAGAGAGAGAGAGAGAGAGAGAGAGAATGGCATGTACTAAGGTTGATTTGGTATGACGTATGCCACATCCTGAACGGACTCCTTAGGGCGCACAGACTATAGTATTATAATTTTGATACGGTGACGTTCT
>NC_134786.1:17086437-17096437 GCF_046742065.1 Oratosquilla oratoria | reverse complement strand
TGTTTTTTTTTGCACGCTTTCTTCTTCCTTTTGATATATTGTCTTCCCTGGGGTACTTGGTTATATCCGAGCCTGAGGCAACTTCCAAATCCACCTCTCTCTCTCTCTCTTTGCGTGTGTGTGTGTGCGTGTGTGCGCGCGCGTGTGTGTGTGCGTGTTTGTCTATATGTTTGTGTACGTACGTATGTGTGTGTGTGTGTGTGTGTGTGTGTGTGTGTGTGTGTGTGTGTGTGTGTGTGTGTGTGTGTGTGTGTGTGTGTGTGTGTCTGTGCGTGCTCATTTATGTATATTGCATATACTTATGTGTATTTACCTAATTGTAATATACAAGAAAAGAACTACACTCCTGGTCTTCCCAATTTTCTAATCCATATATCCTACCAAACATGGTCTCAGAAGTGAATATATCTCCTTTTAACATAATCCAAGAGAGCTGGCGACCTTGATATGCTGAAAAATATGTTTACGTTGCTCTTGTCCGCTTGCTGGTGACAAAACTGTTTACTTTTGCCTAGATAATGCATCGCGCCCCATGTCCGTTGCCCGGGTTCCACTGCGCCCTTTCCCCCCTCCCTCTCCTACCCTCCTCCCCGGCACCTTTACCCTCAACCCCTACACGAGTCAGGCAGCAATAAAGGAAGACTTCTTCTATAAGCTCGGCTCCTGCAACGAGAAGTCTCCCGTATGAGGGACGGGGCACATTGTCAAACAAGTTGTTGACAAGATTTCGTTCCGGTGACTGGGGATCAGCAAAGAAAGAAAGAAAAAAATAAAAGTGTTTTCATACATCTTTATTAAAAAGTTGTCTGTACAACTCAGCTTGCGTAGACCGAGAACGTGCCGAGGAAACGATCTGTTCTTGTAATTCAGAGCGCACTACTGGAGACATTTTCCCACCTGTGGACAAAAAAGCTATTTGGTCCATGTACACACTCTGGCGAACACTTGCTCTTTGGGTTTTGTTCGTTTTATGTTCAGGGACGGACGGTTCTATGAAACTTTTGCCACAGTGGAAACGAGAGGGCGCTTTTGTGCTGAAAAAATTCAAGTCCACAAGCCACTTTTTGTTCTTTTTGTTTAATCCGGCTAAAGTTCAGCTGAGAGCAAAATTTATGAAATCCGTTGGAGTTAGTTTTTCAGGAAATGCAAACGTAGCATAAAAAAGTCTGGAATAAAAAAAATTGACCAAATATATATATATATATATATATATACATATACATATATATATGTATGTATGTATGTATGTATACATGTATATATGTACATATATATATGCGCGCGCGCGCGCGTGGGTGTGTGTGTGTGTGTGTGTGTGTGTGTGTGTGTGTGTATGTGCATGTGTAGATGTGTATGCTACAGCATTAATAGCATTGTTCAATTTGTATGAAGTACTCTCGATATTTCTTATGAGAGAGCGGAGGTTGGAGGTCAGGGTATTAATAGAATATCCAAGGTACATGTAGCTTTACACTAGACGTCTTTCGTCCCAATCAGAGGTTACCTTCAGGAGTTACAATATACACAATAATACAAGAAACAAGAATGACATATGGAGTGTGGCGGGGGGGAGGGAGGTCTGTACACCGCGAAAAACACTGGGAGAGGATGTCGACGTAGCTACCAACGGAGCGCCAACGAGTAGCTCGTAGTTTGCTGGTAAGGCCTCCTCATTAATGGGAGTGAAACTTCAGGTTGTAGCTGTATATTGACGGCTGGTTTATCCAGACGAATAAAAACTTATTCTGCCATCCTTAATCTCCTTCTGTCTTGTTCTCGATATAGAATTGATGTTTGCGTTTTTACTTCTCCATGCGTGTTACTGGTGTGACGAAGTATGGCTCCGTGGGTATATATTCGACTTCCTCTCCCAGTGTTTCTTCGCGGGTACAAAATCCCCCGCTACGCTCCGTATGTCACTCCTGTTTCTTGTATCATTGTGTGTTTTGTAACTCCTGAAGATGACCTCTGATTGGGTCGAAAGACGTCTAGAGTAAAGTAATATGTACTTTGGAGATTCTATCAATACCCTGACCTCCAACCTCCGCTCTCATTACGCACGCACGCACACACACACACACACACACACACACACACACACACACACACACACGCACACACACACACACAAGCACACACACACACACACACACACCGACGAGCCACAGTTTGGAACGGACGTGTAGAACAAGCTCTGGAGTACAGCACTTTTTCGCTAAGTTGGAGGAAACGAACGCCTGGTTTGGTGTTTGTATGGGAAGGGGAGAGATTAGCTTAACGAGTGCCCAAAATGAACTAGTAGAGTAAATTTAGTGAGTGAAAAGAAATAAAAATGAAGGATGGTGAAGGCAGACAGAAATATGGTGAATCAACTAAAAGAAGAATAGATGTGAGCAGGGTTGAATCGCCGTTAGGTGTCATCCCCCCAAAAAAGTTATAATATTGAGACGCCACAACGAAACCAAAGTTATGAATAAGAAAACTTAAGTTTTCCCGGCTTTGCAAGAGAAGTTATAAGACTAGGTAAAGGTATAGATTTAGAAAGGGAGATACGGTATAAAAATATTTCATGGAATCAAGAGATTACAGTTACTGAAAGATTTTATAGATCTAAAAGCAGAATGCAGGGCAATGTGTAGAGAAATGAGTGAGTTGGTAAAACAGAATGCTGAAGCCAACAGAGAGCTTAGTGACCTAAAAAAATAACTAAACATAGTAAAAAACGAAAGAAGAAAAATGAAGATACTAAAAAAAAAAAAAAAACAAAAAAAAAAAAAAACGAGGCTTTGAAAAGAGAAGCAAAAGAACAAATACAAGTGGTGACCAAGAAAGTTGGCAATAGCATAAGGGAGAGAGATCTAAAAATAAATAAATAAATAAATAAATAAATAAATAAAATAAATAAACAAATAAATTAATAAATAAATCAGGAAAAAGAAAAAGAAATAACTTTTAAAGAAATTATACAACAACAAGTGGAAGAAAATGCAAAGGAGATAGTGATTAAAGTAATCAGAGAGAAAGAAAATTGGATCAGGCACACAGTAGATAAAAAAGTGCATAATAGTATATGGTATTAAAGAAAAACACAATGTAGCTAGATACTTAAGAGAAAAAGAGGAGAAAGAAATAGCAAAAGAAATTCTGAAAGAGATACAAGAGAAAGGGCAAGAGATGGAAAAAGAAATAGAAATGCATAGAGTGGAGCTATACTCTGAAGAAAGAAATAGACCTCTAAAAATTAAGCTAAGGTCACATATGATGGCGGAAGAAGTATTAATAAAAACAGCAAAGTTGGCAAAAAGTGAAAACTACAAAAGTATATGGATAAAAAAGGAAATGAGCAACGAGGAAAGAGAAAAAAGACACTAAAGATGAAGCTAATAATAAAAAAACAACAACAACAGAGAAGAACGGAGTCCGAAAAGATTTTTTTTTTTTTTTGGGGGGGGGAAGGGGGGGAGAAAATTGTATACCAAACGAAAAGAAACACAGGAAACAAAAAACAAGGAGGAAAAATATGAAAAATGACGTATATCAACATAGATGGTCTGATTTCAGAATAAAATTATTTAAATTATTATCTGGGGGAAGAAAAACCAGATATAATGGGAATTGTAGGAACAAAATTAAAAGATCTATTACAACCAAATAGTATTGGACAAGGTTTATATAATCATAGTATAAAAATGGAGAAGAAAAACAAGGTGGAGGAGTCATGTTTTTGACTAAAAAAAGGTTTAAATGTGACAAAGATCACAGAAGGAAATAATAATGTGGAATTGATTATGATAAAAATTGAAAATAGTGACATGAAAAGTAGAAAATCTATGGTGATATATGTGTCCCCCGAAAACACATTCTTGGAAAGAGAGGGATCATTCCAAAATGTTGGAAGACACAAGGTATACTTTAAATGAAATACTGAAAAGAAGAAATTTAGTAATTATGAGTGACTTTAACTCTAAGGAAATATGTTGAGAAGAAATGACAGTGAAGGGTGGAGAGGACCTATGGGGAAACATACTACTGGACATGACCATTGAATACACAAGGACTCAATGGGTAAAAGAGAATACCAGATATAGAAATAAAAAGAACCGTCGAGACTAGGTTTAATATTTACGTCAAAGCCTGGAATTGTGGATAATATGGAGTACAAGACACCAGTTGGGAATAATAACCTCATACTACTAGAGCTCGAACTAAAAGAGGAAATATACTTGGGAAGAAACGAGAAACACAGAAAAGGAAGCCTGATGTACAACAAAACGGATTTTGGGAAACTCAGAAAATTCTTTCAAAAAGCGAGTTGGGAAAACTTCTTTAATGAGGAAACACAGGTGGAGGGGAAATAGACGATATTAAAAGCAATCTATAATGAAGGAGTAGAAAAATACGTACCAAAACAAAAACAGGAAAAGGTGTACATTAAGTCCTGGTATAACAGAAAATGTAGTGAGGCAAAATATGAAAGAGACAAAGCTTGGAAAAGATGGAAAAAACCTGGAAAGTGGCAAATGTATATCAAACTAAGAAATGAACATGTAAAAATACACAGGGAAGAAAAAACAAACTATGAAAAAGACATAATAGACAAACGTAAAGATAAACTTAAATTATTCTACAGATATGTAAATGTTAAACTAAAAAATAAACAATAGTAAAACTACGTCAAGGGAATATAGAATAAACAAAGGATATAGAAATGGCTGAAATTATGAACAAACATTTCAAATCTGTATTCACAAAAGAAAACATACACAATTGGGATAAAGAAAAAGGAGAAAGATCCCCCCCCATGAGAGAAATAAGTGTGACACAGAAAGAAATAAGGGACCAACTAATGGGCCTTTATGTCAGAAAATCACACGGGCCGGACGGAACTGCAAACTCGATGCATAGATGAACTGACGGACAAAATATATAAGATAATAGATTACTCACTCAAAAAAGGAAAGATACCGCAATACTGGGGAAATGCCAATATCGTGCCAATATATAAAGGGGGAGACAAGGAAGACCCAACAAACTATAGACCGGTCTCCCTTACAAATACAATAGCTAAAATTTGTGAAAAAGTCATCAAAAGTAGATGGACTAAATATCTGGAGGAGAACAATATACTAAATCCGAAACAATTCGGTTTTAGACAAGGAAGATCATGTGCCACAAATTTGATCTGTTTCTATTCATGGTTAATAGATATAATGCAAAAAGGGACGAATGGGCAGACTGTGCTTTCCTGGACTTAAAGAACTGTTTGATAAAGTACCACACAAAAAACTATGAAGAAAGATCAATAGGAAATATACACGGAAATTATTGAAATGGATGGAATATTTTTTATATGGGAGAAAAATGAGAGTGGTGCTCAGAGATAAAAACTCTACTTGGGAAGAAATGATAAGTGGAGTCCCACAGGGTTCAGTATTGGCTCCGATAATGTTTGCTATATATGTAAATGACATGGATGAAGGTGTAGAATGTTACATGAACTTCTTTGCAGACGACGCAAAACTACTAAAGAAAGTAAGTACGGAAAAAGATTGTGAATCGCTACAGAGAGACCTGGACAAGGTCTGGGAATGGAGTCAAAAGTGGGAAGTGAACTTCAACATTAAGAAATGTAGTATAATGGAATTTTGAAAAAAAAAAGGAATTTCATGACAATATAAAATCGGTGCAAACGAAGTAAAGAAGAAAGTTGGTTCCGAAAAGGACCTAGGAGTAATTATCACCAAAGACATGAAAAAATAAATCCTAATTATTACGCAATGTGATAAAAAAAGCCTATCAAAATATTGGTAGCAGACGAAATTTTCCCTCGTCGACCTTCGGCTGTTCTCGTAAGGCTGTGACGTCAAGCTTGCTGTTTACATTCTGATGCATGCCATGTACGTGCATTATAAAATGCCGAGTCGCGCTGCCAACTTGATCAGTGATCTGTCATATTTCGTGTGTTAGCAAGGTTTTATCAAGTATTTAGTTCGAAAATGGTTTATTGTGTCGCCGCAAATTGCAACAGTGATTCGACGAAACAAACATCAGCGCTGGAATCTCAACACAAGGTTGTATGCTTCTTGATGTGATTTCACTACTGTAATTCAGGCACAAGGGAGCTGAATTCATATTGAGAATGGTAAAATGTATGCATGGTGATTGAAAATTTAATGATTAATTTTGCAATTTCAGACTACTACTTGATGCCCTTCATTTCAATAAAAATTCACGTAAAAAGCAGAAAAAAATGGAGAGGCACAATGGGCTATATCTTATCTCAAAGCCAAAGCAAGTGTTGGAGCGGCGATGGAGAAGAAGGTTGATCTAACATATTTTGACTGTATGAAGCATTATTGTGCTACATATTGCATCCAAACTGTGAAACTGCATAGGACTTCCTACTGGAGCAATGTAAAAAATTCAAAATACATACGTTGTGCCATATTTACCGTCAACGCATAGATATTTGCATATAATCATAAATACACATTAGTAATCATTTGTGTCATTATAGAAAACATGAGAAATATTTTTATAATACATTATATTTCTTAAATTATAAGGATTTCATATTTCCTGCCAATGTAGACATCGCAATTTAAACAACACGCGTAAAACCCAAAAACTCATTTTGCAGAGCCTCAGCATAATGAAAGTTTTTAATGAAGGGAAGACATTGACTAAGAAACAAGCAAGCAAGGCCAGCGTGAAGAATTTTCTGCTTGAGTGATTACTTGAGGGAGAAGAACAAATATTAAGAAAATGTTTTTCTGGAACAAAAATATCAAGCAAGGGAAAGAAATTATTTAAAACAAGAGAATAATGATGCATTCTCATTAATTCAAAGAATACCAGAAGGATATGAAATATGGTTCGTCACCCGCTCAAAGGCCTGGAGATGTATTTTGGCAAAGAAAAATAATTTAGCGCAAACTGGCGAGCATTCAAATACTGAGCCGAGTAAAATAAGAATCATAAACATTGGGTCTGCATGGCAAACTTTATATTTTTGTATAATTTCCCATGTTCATCTTCCTTCATTTTCCCTTTGCTCTTCATGAGTGGCCATTTCTTTCGTTCTCTGCATGTATATATATATATATATATATATATATATATATATATATATATATACATATATATACATATATATATATACATATATACATACATATACATATATAAATATACATATATATATATGTATATATATATATGTATACATATATGCAAAGTAGACCACTTGGAAAAAGAAATTGAAGATGCAATATACGAAAGAGCTATGCTTCGTTGGTTTCTGTTTCGAAGTGGTCTACTTTGCATAAGTGAACACACGTACCCGTGTTCTTATTAGCATATATATATATATATATATATATATATATATATATATTATATATATATATATACACATATGTATGTATACATATATATATATATATATATATATATATATTTGAACTCTGCAGCAGCTTCTGCATTCACGAGCTTTTTGCTGACATGTTCAACTTTTCTAACACTTGAACGTTGAATGTGGTTGAGTTGTCTAATTATCTGGCCAAACTTCATTGGGAATATATTTAAAGGGAATTCTTGCTTCTTGATTTACTAGTAGAGCTTTCGCCTAACTCTTAGGCATCTTCAGTACAACTTGAATACATAGAGAAATGGTGACATTAAATACAAAACATGTGGATCATTATGAGAGACATATGATCTGGACAGCCAATCAGGGGATAGGACCCGTAGCTCCGCCCACTGGGTTAGCAGTGAACCTAAGCCTGTGATCTAAATACTTTGAATTGGGAATGATGAATTGGTCTGGGTTTTATTTGTTCATTGTGGGGTTTTGTTCTTTAAAGTAGATTGCTTCTAGGATAAGAAGACGCTTGAAGCTCGATTCCCTCTGTCCAGATCTCTCATAATGATCCACATGTTTTGTATTTAATGTCATTATTTATCTATGTATTCAAGGAAGTGCAATGCTAGAAACATGGTGCTATGTTAGTAGTAGCTACTATTCCCTGTCAACCAATTCGACATGCCAGTTCCTTTTCAAACGCTTTACTACATTTTGTATTATAATTTACAAGAAACGCCAGGTTCACACTGTCAAAGACTTTTAAATTTTATTACAATGTACATGAGAGAGGACAAAAAATTGATCAAATCTTTGACAGTGTGAACTGGGCTTATTACCTTCTTTCAGCTAATTCCTATCGTCAACGGGCTCGTGCAGACACTGTGGGATACATTTCACCATGGCCCTCGTGCTTGTTGACAAGGTCAGGGTCCCGAGTGTACTGTTTTTCTTTTTCGATATGTTGCGAACAGAGTTTCGTTTTCAATTCTGGGTTCCATGACTCGTGCCGTCGGCACCAAATGATTCAGTCCTTTTTGCGAACAGGATCTTTCGGAAAAGAATGAAAATGAAATCCATCCGCAGCAGAAACTTTCGTCGAATCACTGTTGCAATTTGGGGCGACACAATAAACCATTTTCGAACTAAATACTTGATAGAATATTGCTGACACACAAAATATGATAGATCACCGATCAAGTTGACAGCGCACCACGGCATTTCATAATGCACACATATTGCATGGATCAGAATGTAAACAGCGCGAGTGGCTTCACAGCCGATAGAGCCTTACGAGAACAGCCGAAGATCGCCGAAGGAAAAGTTCGTCTGCTATCAATATTTTGATAGGCCTTTTTATCACATTGCGTGATAATTAGGATTTATTCTTGCATTATTTGATCAAAAAGTGACTAAGCCATACATCTAGCAAATATTCACCACCTCTTTGAAAACCTTCTTAGTTGACCTTTAACAAAGGAGGCAAATAATTTTTTTCTGAATCAACAAGAGGAGGATTGACAACATTCTTCTCTCCTGGGGCCAGAGATAATGTCGGCCACACATTCTTCTCATAATGATTTTTCTTATCCCGACTGTCCCACTCACAGAGAAAGCAACAAAACTTTGAGTAACCCAGCTGCATCCCAAGTAAAAGTGCTACAACCTTTAGGTCACCACATATATTCCATTTATGTTCTTTATACTTAATTTTTTGCAATAGAAGCTTCATTCTTTTGTATATTTCCTTTATATTAAATGCATGGGCCAGAGGAACAGAAAGAAACTTATTTCCATTGTGGAGCAAAACAGCTTTCAGTCTCACTTCTGAAGAGTCAATAAACAAGCGCCACTCATTCCTGTTATGTTTATGGTTAAGCTCCTCCATAACAGAATATACATCATTGCAAAGTACCACACCATCCTAAAAAAAAAAAAAAAAAAAATCACAATGTCAGTTACGATAAAAACTAACTTTGGATTCTTTCTAGAGAAGATTCCAGCCCTTTAAACTGTAAGCAAGAAGTTCAGATTGCTTTTTTGACAAATTCAAATCCCACACAAGATCATTCAGATCTCCCTGACTCAATAAATGTGGTTCACTTGAAGAACAGGTTGGCTGAAATTGCATAACAATCTCACGCAGTGTTGCCAAACTCAATGTTGCCAACCGCTTGATTGAAATCTATCCCACGTAACACGAGTAAGGTAGCGTACCATTAAACACAAAAACTGTGGGTAATGGAAAAAAAATGGACATTGTTTTTGGATTCTGCATGCAAAAACATATGAGATGCAACTATTGTTTTCCTTGGGACAAGTTCTTTGTTGACAAGTGTTATTATTTATTATTACTTATCTGTCCATTTACTATTATTTACTATTTACCTGTTTGTTTATTATTTAACTTTACCTATATATCTATCTTATTTATTGTTACTTATATTATTGTTGTTTTGATTGATTTATGTATTTATCATTATTATATTTTTTTCGCATCCGACCTAATTATGGACCAAAAGGTCTCCTGTCGGTATGCTCCTCCTTTGTAATCCTTTGTATTTAGGAGTAAAAATGTGACCTTGGAATTGGTTTAAATATTTAAGTGTTTATGAATACGGCTTAAGATCACGTTTC
>NC_134786.1:17068937-17071437 GCF_046742065.1 Oratosquilla oratoria | reverse complement strand
TTGTTTTGCGGGCTTTTGTAACACGCCACGCGATTAACGACGGTTCTACTTTCATATAACGGGGCAGTGTCCATTTTGACATGGAGGGGGAATGTACGTCGCGCGCTAAGCTCTCTTGGATGGCACCTATCTCCAGGTGGACAAGAAGCAACAATCCCGCATTTATATTTATTCTATTGTTTCCTGGTCCTACTCTACCAGAGCCTTCTGTAGGACCGACAATTTTTCTTACCTGGTACATAATATATGTATGTTAACAAAGCCTATACAAGAAATACACTCAGCTGAAATTAAGTATTTATAGATTTACTACCGCAGGATCCTTGCCTTTGGAACGTAAAGTGTAAGGAGTATAAGAGGAGGGACTTAAGAATATAAGCAAATAAGAATAAACAAAATAAAAATGAGAACTGCAAGTTTGGAAGTAATTAAAGCAGATATGTCTCGCAATATGAATTGTGAACTGAACAGTGAGGACACACATCCTTCCTTCGACAATGTTCAGAGGCGACTGACGCGCTGCAGCACTCAGGGTAGTCACAGACAGTGTGGACACTCGGCGCTACGTTGAACACTGCCAACTGCCTCATACAGCGATGCACGAGGCTCAGCGTGTGGACGGGGCCTTAGACTGTATGCCCTTCCTTACCGGTACGTGCGTTCCACGGCAGCTGTTATAAAGATGGAAGTCTTCAAAACGCAGCTAAAGAGTTCACACTTTCGCGATCGACTGACGTGATACATTCCGCAACGGGCGGCACGTTTCATTTCGTCCTTTGGCCCTGTTCACACTAGCAGTTTGAACCGCGCGGAAACCGCGGTGGTTCCGCATAGTCAAGGAAAAAGTGCGCGGTTGTGAGTGAACTCTTCCAACAACTTGCAGTACATTGCAGCTGAACCGCCGCGGTTCAAACCGCTAGTGTGAACAGGGCCTTAGTGACGTCTGACGATTCCATTTACTTTCAGGGCACGAAGGAGTGATGTCAAGTCTCGATCTAACCATTTCGTACCGTGAATATATATATATATATATATATATATATATATATATTTTTTATACAAGCGCCGGCTACGCCGCCATGGCTTCGCCATGGGCGCTTGGCCTGCGGCGCTGCTTGCTTCGCTCGCGGCCAATCAATCGTCTCCGTTGCCGTGACGTCAGCGTTCTCGGCCAATCAGTCGTCTCCGTTGCCGTGACGTCACCACTCTCGGCCAATCAGTTGTCCCCGTTGCCGTGACGTCACCACTCTCTCAGCCAATCAGGTTCTCGTGGACCGTTATCAAATCACCGTCACCGGCTAGATAATTTTGCTAATTTTTTTTTTATTTATTTATTAATATGTTTCTTTTCTTTATTGATTTTATTCTTGTTGTCGTCAGGCTGTTTTATCAATCCCCGAAATGACCCCATGGTAACAAAAGGAGTTAGCCTCTTCACCATAGTGGGGAATTTCGGGATCTGTTCGAACCCTGGCCGCGGCGCAGAAGTTAGGATGGTTAGGAATCCACCCGGGGTAATGGCCCTGCTCACCTCAGGACGGGAGGTGGCTTGGTGACGTCACTGTGTTTGTGTGTGTGTGTGTGTGTGTGTGTGTGTGTGTGTGTGTGTGTGTGTGTGTGTGTGTGTGTGTGTGTGTGTGTGTGTGTGTGTGTGTGTGTGTGTGTGTGTGTGTGTGTGTGTGTGTGTGTGTGTGATGCATTAGGTTCCTCCGGGTATCGTCACTGATGTGGCTATAGCGTGGACACCGTCTCTTCTGCGTTCAAGTATGAACTGTTCCGGACCACATGCAATGAAAAAAAAAATAATAATAATAGAAAATACAAATATATAAGATATAAAATATAAAATATAATACATAAGATATAAAATAAAATAGAATAAAATAAAATAAAACAAAATAAAATAAGATAAAATAAGATAAAACAAGATAAAATAAAATAAAATCCAAATCTATTTTTCCAAAATTTGGGTTGACGATTCACTGGAATCAGTTCAGCGTGCCTCGCACATCCTTTTCTCTTTAGGGGCTTCCCTCGAGTGAATAGAATCAATACATAAGTCAACCATGGCTACATAAGGGGTTATGCTCCTTTCACACGTATCGACTTTTTGCCGTGCGACGTCCACGACACGACGTCGAGTTATCAAGTAACCATGGGTGTCTATGGACGCTTTCACACGTCACGACCACGACCACATGTGATTGTCCATAGACCCCTATGGTTATTCGAGAGCACGACGTCGTGTCGTGGACGGCGCACGGCGAAAAGTCGATACGTGTAAGACGAGTTTAACAGAAATAACAGGTTTCAACGTGTGTGTGTCGTTCTGGGAAAATACAAAAAAAAAAAAAAAAAGTAAATAGTTGACTCTACTTGGATTTCATTCGTACACTAGTGAGTGCATTTTTTCCCGACCGCTTTGTCTCGCCTCTCCATATGTTATTTGTGAAAGACAATATGGGCAGCCACACAAGAGCAAAACTATTCAGCCCTACAT
>NC_134786.1:17056437-17061437 GCF_046742065.1 Oratosquilla oratoria | reverse complement strand
GCAAATCGGTGCCAGTTGGCACCACGGAACAAACGAAAAACATTAGCACTAGCGTCATCGGAAGTGCGCTGATCTCGCATCCGCTCAGGCGCGGATTCGAATCCCGCACTCCTCTCCGAGTCCCAGCAGTGTTTGTCTATTCCAGTGTTTCTCTACCTTTTTACCCTTGCGTAACCTTTAAAATAAATTGCATGTCTCAAGGAACCCCTGCGCAAAAAAAACATATTCCATATCTTTCTCATTTTGTTTTCATCGTAAAAATAGGTTAGACAGGATGATGTCTACATTATATTATTGCAACAACAACGAATATGTTGTGCGTGTTTAATTACATTACGTATATGAAATTAGATAAGAAATCAAAAGTGCATTATCTGATCTCACTTGTTCTCGCGGAACCCTTAGGGACCTTTTGCGGAACCTTAGGGTTCCGGGGAACCTTGGTTGAGAAACGCTGGTCTATTCGCTGTCCCAATAGTCCTTAAAGCGCATAGGTCAAAGGTGCTCAGCGTCTCCTGCCGGAGGCTTCTTACATACTTCGGACACAGTACCGGTATCTCTATCCTCTTCCTCGATTGGATTAAATCGTGTGGTGCCAACCAAAATAAAATGACAAAAGGACGTCAGAGTGTTCAAAGGCCCAACCGAAACAGTCAGAACCCTTCCATTCCTCGTGGCACTTTTCCTTTCGTTGTGGCTGCCGCCAGGCTATTTCATTCATTTTCGTGACCCACACTCGGTGGTGAAATGATAAGTACACAGGAAATGTATCTATATTTCTTCATCAAATTTATTACTGGATGAAATAGCCTGACGAAAGCCGGAGTACATGATCGTGCATCCTAAATGGAGGAGTTTAAAGGCATTAAGAAGGAGAGCATAACACAAGAAAAATCGAAAATACTTTGAAGGAAAAAAAAAGTAAAACTAAATTATTTAGCTTCGTGATACCCAGCGTGGAATGCCCCCTCACCTAAGCGCGGCGTTGGCTAAATCAAGATCCAAAAGAGAATGACGCGAACGCAATTGGGTTAATATAAAACTGATGGGCCGGACACCGACTAAAGTAGACAACTTCTTTTGTACGTGGGCGGGACTAGCCAGGCAATGCGGAGGGGGACGAGGAGGTGGACGGGGAGGGGGAGGGTGCGGGTGGAGGGGGAGAGTGTTAGATGGTGCAAGTGTTTGAGGTAGGAAAGGAGGGAGAGGAGAAGATGGAGGAGAATGATAGGATGAAGAAAAAAATGAAAAAAAAGGAAAAGAAGGGGGAAGGGAAGGGATGGTTGTGGAGTGAGGGGAGAGGAGAGAATGGATAGGAGGAAAAGAGGTGAAGGAGGAGGAGGGTACGGGGAGGAGGAGGAGGTTATGGAAGAGGAGGAAGGAGGAGGAGGAGGAGGAGGAGAGGAGGAGATTTTTGGGGAGAGAAGGAATAGAGGAGTGAGAGTTGTGGGGAGAGAGAAGATGTGAGAAAGGAGAGAGAGAGAAAGGAGAGAAAAGAGAGAGAAAGGAGAGAGAGAGAGAGAGAGAGAGAGAGAGAGAGAGAGAGAGAGAGGGGGGGGGGGTTCTTAGCAAGGGGTAATTGTTGTCGACCTAGGAAGAGGCCCGTAACAGCGAAGGAGAACTTTTCTCATCTGTTGAATTTTTAGAAGACGAGACCGGCACAGGCGAGAAATCCGTAGGCGGGAAGTTCACTTGTTCTCTTTCAGCTAACTTCAGAAGAACAACTGAAGGGACGAATCATCATCATCATCATCATCATCATCATCATCATCATCATCATCACCATCATCATCATCATCATCATCATCATCACCATCATCATCATCATCACCATCATCATCATCATCATCATCACCATCATCATCATCATCACCATCATCATCATCATCATCATCATCATATACGATTAAGTAATACTTTTACACAAGGGAAAGGAGATCTCACTTAAGCAGGTGAGCTGGCGTTACGTTAGATTAGATTAAGCTTGGTAAAAATGGACGGGGAAATTGAATAAAAGTACCCACAGGGTCACATTTCCGGTTAGTTTTCATAAAATGCATAAATTATAAAAACCGGTGATGCTCTTTTCTCGAAACTGCCTCATGATGCGCAGGCGTCGACCTTTTAACATATACATATTCATGTACATACACTGTACGTATACATATACATGTACATGGTCAGGTATATATACGTATACATATGCATGTACATATTCATGTACATATATGTTTACGTGTACGCATACATATACATGTACACACACACACACATAAACACACTCACACACATACACACACACACACACACACACACAGACACACACACACACACACACACACACACACAGACACACACACACACACACAAACACACATACACACACACACATACACACACACACACACATATATATATATAAAAATACATACAAACATACATATATATGTATACATATATATATATATATATATATATATATATATATATATATATATACACAGTATACATATGCATACATACGTATATATATATATATGTATATATATAAAATATATATATATATATATACGTATAAATATACATATATATATATATATATATATATTATAGTATTATATATATAGTATATATATATATATACATATACACATACATATACATATACATTTATGCATATATACGTGATATATACATATATATATATATATATATATATATATATATATATATGTATATATACATGTATATACACATACATATTAATATACATATGCATATACATACACACACACACACACGCACACACACACATACATATATATATATATACATACAGGTATATATATGAATGTAGACTTGGGTTTGTGATGAACATTGAGTTTGAAGGTGTTGAGACAAACGAAGTTGTGACTGTTGGCTTTATTCTCTCCGTCTAGATTGATCTACATCTCGGAACATTGCCCGAGGAAAACTCTGGCGGTTGCCAATGGTGATATTAACATACACATGGTGGCTATATACAATTAATTCTCAACTATTTACGTCTACTCTATTTCTACAATGTACAATACATGAACTGAGTATGGACACTCATTATTTATGAATAAGTGATTTATTTATATGCAATGGAAACACATATGATATATAAATATATATATATATATATATATATATATATATATATATATATATATATATATATATATATATATTGGTCGTATGATGATTTTGGCTGTTGGCAATGTTAGACGGGTGTCCAGACGCTCGGCCCAATTGCCTGCGGTGAGGTCAAACGCGCTCGGCCCAAATGACCGCTGTGAGGTCAAACACAATAGGTGGTCCCGCGGGAGTTCTCTGGAGACGTCGGACGTTACCTCCTGTAGCTAATGCGTGCGTGCGCGCGTGTGCACGCTAGACATCTAAAGGATTGAATATTTCCTTCAATCATCTTGCAACAGAGGCTTGGCTCAGCTACCACTCACTGACCACAGTGAGGTTAATGCTCAAGGAAGAAAAAAAGTAATACAAGAATTCTAGCAAAAAGATAGATACACATAGTGTTGGAACCGTGGTGGTATTGGGAAATACTAATGATTAAAATAAAATTGACGTAATTCTATGAGCATGTGGATGCAGATATTATTTCCGTTCACGTAGGCAAAATGTACTCTTGTGAAACTGTTGCTCGACTGCAAATATTGCAACGGGGGAGGGGGATAGGAGGAAGCAGTGGAGAGAATTGACGATGGTCCTCTATTGTAGGGGTAGTATGGACTTATTATTTGACTCATGTCCAATGGTACCATAGGGTCCAGAGAATTTAGGGGAGAAGTTCGAGATGGGGGTGTAGTTGAGGGTGTAAACAATGTCTCTAAGTTCAAAGGTACAAACTCTGGCTGATTTGTTATGCAGACGGACCATTTCGTCCTTAGCCAGATGAAGAGTATTAGGGTTTCTTTTGATAAGATAATCGAAATTTGTTACTTTGACCATGACATAATTATTGAAATTGTAAATGGGAGGTAATTCTGAAAGAAGATCAAACGGACCTTTTTGTCCGAGCCAAAGAAAACAAAACTAGGTGATTCCGATATTGACCTGTTAATGAAACTATTAATGCAAGCTTGAATCATGGGGACATGTTCATCCCAACAAGGGCGAAGATAAAAGCAAGATATCGAAGGACATTGATAATCTTTTTTTTCTGGCGTTTAACTAAGCAATTTGAGCTAGGATGATAAGTAGCAGTGATGCTTTTTGAGATTTCAAAGTACATACATACATACATATACCAAGGCTTTTTCCCCCTTCCAAGGGAGGTAGCCACAAAAAGGAAAGGCATAAAAACACTCCCACCCATTTCATCCCTAAATACACTCCACACCCCTCCCACCCTTCCTCTCATCTGAGCACCTCCTGGATGACGGGTCATCCCTGAACCCTGCCCACCGCCCTGGGTCAGAAGCAGTGTCGCAAGACACAGTACATCCACAGCGAGGCCGCTTCATTTAATCGGCGACCCCCCCTCTCCGTCCCCCTTTGCATATAAGGAGAGGACGGGGAGAAATCCCTTCGGGCTGCGTCAAAATTTACTCACACATACTACCCCACCCCCCACCCCCCCGCCTATTCCTCCTCATGCAGTCACAACATCATCCATATACAACCATTCTCCACTCACCTCTGTCTTCCGTCCTCTCCCTTCCTTCCTCAACAGACATTCCCCTCTTCCCCAAAGCCCCCTTCACCCCATCCATCCACCTCATCCTAGGACGTCCCCTCATGTTCACTCCCTCCACATCTGCCTTCCATACCTCTTTTACTAGTCTTTCTTCACTCATTCTTTCCATGTGTCCAAACCATCCTAATATTCTTTCATCAACCCTCTCTCCCAAATCCTTTTTCACCCCTGTTCTCCTCCTCACCTCCTCATTTCTCACTCTATCTATAAGTAACCCCCACCATACTTCTCAGACACCTCATCTCAAACACATTCA
>NC_134786.1:17038937-17051437 GCF_046742065.1 Oratosquilla oratoria | reverse complement strand
ACTTTCCCGTGTTCGTATACTTACTAACTGTACTATTATAGTGGAGATGGGTTGAACGCAAAATTTCGTGTACGTGTATGTAACTCGAGCATTGAAATATATAAGAAAAAGTTGCGCTCAACTTATATCTCTCTTGATGGTGCAATCGGTTAAGTCACTAACACTTGTCACGTGCTAGCACAGGTTCGAGTCCTTTGCTTACAGTGTTTCAATTTCTGCATGTTGGCCTCCTCGAGTCTCTCGATGCTGATGGCTTAGAATCAAAGTGTATTGTGGTTGATAAAAATGTATATTTGTTCACTGGGACCCATTCAGTGTTGTACAAATACTTTCCCGTGTTTGTATTCTTACTAATTGTACTATCATAGTGGAGATGGGTTGAACGCAAAATTTCGTGTACGTGTATGTAACTTGAGCATACAAATATATAAGAAAAGTTGCGCTCAACTTATATCTCTCTTGATGGTGCAATCGGTTAAGTCACTATCACTTGTTATATATATATATATTTTATATATATATATATATATACATATATATATATATATATACATATACATATATATATATATAATATATATATTTATATATATATATATATATTATATATATGAGAGAGTGATAGGTGGGGAGGAGTAAACGAAGATGGACTAAGAATAAATTTATTGTCCTAACGTTTCGGTCTCTATGACCTTCGGAGGACTCGCTCATAGAGACCGAAAACCTTAGGACAAATATTGTATTCTTAGCCCATCTTCGTTTACCCTTCCCCACCTATCACTCTCTCATTTGTCTCAAACAATAATATATATATATATATATATATATATATATATATATATATATTATATATATATAACATATATATATATATATATATGTATATGTATTTATATATACATATATATATATATATATATCTATATATATATACACATATATATATACTAGACCACCCGTGACCCGTTGGGTCAAATAAAATCTTAAATGGCTCCTCTTTTTAAAGCAGGTTCCTATTAGCTTAAAATTTACCAGTTGTGTGCGGTCCTCGCGCTCTCCCGAAGGAAAGTAAACTGGATACAGGCGTTCTCAAGAAATTAAATGAGGAGAGCCTCCTTAATTATGCTTATGTTATGTCACGTCTCGTCATCCCACTCCCAATCCCACTCCCAATCCCACTCCCACTCATTATCATTATCATTCAGGGAGTCCCATGGGACTTGAGCGAGTAGCAACGTTTTTAAATATAAACTTTATGATAGATATACTATGCCCCTATCACCGTATAGTATAAATCACGGAAAATAAGTTTCTATATCAAACTGAGTATAATTTAGAGCTCTTACCTCTATTCAGTAGACGAAGGCAGTGACTTGATTAGTTATAACTTATAAGAAGTGAAATGCAGAAGATTGTGAGGTCATGTCGTCGTTGCTTGGAAAACTACGCATGATGTGATTCATACGGTTCGTAATATACTAATAAGCTCATTATGCCTCATGAATGATAATTCAGGAGTTGACTATACTTTTAAATACTGAATATGAAAATTTTAGATATCAATGGTCAGAAAATATGTAATCGGAAAATTGTGACGTCATGTCGTCGTTGCTTGGAATACTACGTAATATTCTATAGTCAAACCAGCGTAAGGAGTCCTTTGGGGGCGTGGCTTCATTGAATGCAGCAGTGACAAATCTAATCTATCAACTAATGCATTTTGAGTTTTAGAATGTAAATATAATTGTATCGATTACTTAAATGTATCCAATATACTTTATTTAAATAATATACTATATAATAATATATTTAAAACATCCTTTTACGTCAGTTAAAAAATAAGCTAGATAAGAATGTGGCACAGCGCCAGCGCGCTGGAGCCACATTCTTATCTAGCTTATCTAGCATATACATGTACATATACATATGCATATACATATACATATACATATACATACACATATACATATACATGTACATATATATATACATATACATATACATATACATACACATATACATATACACATACATATACATATACACATACATATAAATATACATGTATGTGCAGATGGCATCGAGGCAGGTCTTCAGGTACGTGAGTGGTCACTCGGGACTGTTAATGACCTCCATTCGTGGAGCCCTCGGACAGGTGGATGGACGGACCTGGGCTTGGGATGACCTCGTCCGCGATTTCACAAATCGCTCTCGTCGCATCCCCTAGGCGGAGGAGAGTAAGAAGACCATTTGAACCTTGCGATGGGGTTCTCTCTCTTTCGCTCTCCCTCTCTCTGTCTCTCTCTCTCTCTCTCTTTCAGCTCCAGAGGAGTTGAGTGGGGTTGGATCATGGGGCCAGATGGTATATTGAAAGCCCCAACCAGTACAAAATTCGAAAAAAAGGCAAAGGGATCAAAGACTGGAAGGGCGGGGGAGAAGTTCAAAACGGTCAAAGGATGTAGCTGATCCTTCAGTTACATATGAACGAAAGGTTATGCATCTGAACGAAAGGATAAGAAATCTCTACATAGATGGTTTTAAGGCTACGTAAAAAGAGAAGGCAGGCAGACAGGTTTTTAATTTATATTAATGTTCATAATAACTAACTCATTTAGTGCCAGAGACCATGGATATATTTTCAGATAAAACGGTAAACTAAGATGATAACGAAGAAGTTATTGGCAACTGGTGGCGTCATTGGAAGCGTGCTGATCTCACATTCACTCAGTTGTGGGTTCGAATCCCACACTCCTCTCCAAATCCCAGCAGTGACTATTTATTACCTGCCCCAACAGCTCAAGCGCAAAGGTCAAAGGTGACGGCTTCGGTCGTAGCTGCTACTCAGCGTCTCTTGGTGTCGGCTCCTCACCTCACCTATTAGGAAGTTAGAGTCGTGCGTTGGTGATCTAACTTGAACCCGTGGAGTTTCTCCAGGGAAACATTTAGTCGGAACTTGACCCGATCAAGGGACGTTAAAGGGGAGGGCGGCGTCTACACTATATGTTACCAACATGAGACCAACAAAAATAAACGAGAGCCCGAATAGGTTTGAATTTCTATTCCTGCTGCTACTTAAGAAACAGAAATAGAAAGAAAGAGAGAGAGAGAGAGAGAGAGAGAGAGAGAGAGAGAGAGAGAGAGAGAGAGAGAGAGAGAGAGAGAGAGAGAGAGAGAGAGACTTTTTTTACACATTGGTAACCTCTGACAATCATAGTACGAACATGCGAGAAATACGAGGCGGCGTCCACATGCCTCTTTGTGTTTATCACATGTTGGCTGTATGTTGTCCTTCAAATTGCTAACCTCAATACATAAAACGAAGAAAAGAATAAAAATGGCTTTCATTGTTTGGTCTCAGAAGCAGAAATTACTAGGGATAGCAAGTTTATTTTGACTACTCCATTAGGATAGAAAAATATACAGAGTATCCCCCAAAAACATAATATATGAATACGTCACAGGTCGCAATACATATGCTGAAGGCAACGGCGATAAGAGGTATAATTAAATTATATTAAATTGATGATAATAAAAGACAATCTTGTGTTCGTTCCCCTTTGCAATATGTCCCGCTTACATCAAGTCCTTGGAGAGTGTAAGGTACAGTGTCACAGCTTTGGCGTTGTGACACACTAATTAGTGTTTTCTATTTTCTTTAGTTTCTTTTTTGGCCCTTTCAGCTATTACTTTTTCCTTCATTCTGCGAAAGCGTTGGAGTTCTTAAAGCATCCAGTGATTACTTCTTTGTATTTTTGTTCCCTTTTCAAGCTTTTCAAACGAGTTAAATTTCTACGAATTTTTCCCCAAAGCATTTTGTTGTGAGATTTTAGCACCAATTGGTTGACAGTGACTTAGTGAGTCTAAGTATCCTCGATTTTAGTCAGGAATCACTTCATCTCCTCGTACAAAGTTTGCCTTCACGAGCCTCTCATACTAAGAGTATTCAAAGGCTCCTATTATTCTGAAATGTCTCAAATTATTGACTTCAGTTATTTACTATGTCATTATCATTATTCCTTTACATTTGTGTTATAGTTAACACCCTTTTGCCTATTTATTGTCATTTGGTCTTATCCTTATTGTTTTGTTGCAGAGCCCGCTGCTTTTCATACCCCTGCGCACTTGCCATTTCTTGTTTACACTAATCTAAATTAGGTTAGTTAGGATTATATGTCCTTTTCTATCTAGTAATTATTTCACATGACTACTAGAATTGTCTCAACTTCTGCCCCGACATTACACCACATTCTTTACGTAAATTAACAATTAGGAAAACGCCAGCCAAAAACAGTGTATCATTCCCTACCTACACTGCCTCAGGCGTCGCATCTGGCAGAACTCACTCCACCTGCAAAGGAAACACATCCCCGGAGAATGTTGATACTATGTGAACATGATAAACTGAGAACAAAATCGAAGACCCAGCTGTCGGTTATTAAATATCTTTTTTGATGATTCGGTGTGGTGAAGTTCGTGTCTGGAGTGCATGGGACGTCGACGCAGTGTTAGCTTAGTGAACGGCAAAGTATGGATGTGAGGACCCAGTCGCTGGCTATTGTGAACCACATGTTAGAGAATCAGAGTGGCGAAGTTCTTGTCTAAAACGCATGGAACCTGGATGCAATATGAACTTGGTGAATGACATTGTGACCCTTGCCAACCACGCGTTGATGATTCAACGTGGTTGGGCTCGCATGTAATCCTGGGCAAAGGATTACCAATCGTCGTGTATCTATAACATCCCATTCGTCTGATAGTGTTCCCCTATCAAAGGACGCTACAAACTTAGTACAGCACTACTGGGATGAACGGAAATGTGTTACGATAAGTATTGATATAATTTTAGGTTTAGGTATTAGAGTGCGCAGGGTCAGTTAGGAAGGTCGTCTCCAACCATGTGTATGTACATCATCTTGGATTCATCAATTACTGCGAATTTACTAAGAAAGATAGTGCTTGTGGGAAAATTTTCCAATTGATCATGTTATTTCTTTGATCTGTGGAGACTTCTTAAATTACAATAAATGTCAAGTGATATATTAGGCCTGTGATTTACATCTTGGGTTTGTTATCCACTCCCTCTGTTTTCTGAGAAATAGATTCCTCTGGTCCTTCGAAACCACGTGCTTGCAGCGGAAGGGGCAAGCACGGTCCCGGCTTGTTCTCGAAGTTCCTGGACTTTGTCTCCCAACTGCAGCTATCCCCCTTCCTCAATGTGTGAGAAATTCTCACGTTAGTCAACCTCTTTCCTTCTTCCACTGTCCAGGGATTTCGGAACATGCAGCACCTCTTAAAGTTCCCACTTTCTATGGGTAATGCTACGACCCTGGACATTGAACACCATTTTCAGAAAAGGGGGTACCTTCAGCTGAATAAAATTGCTTGGCGCAGCCAGAAACAAGATACAGGGAAGACTCCTCCGTTTATGTTTTGCAGTTCTTGATAAAATTCTTCTCTCTCTTCAGAGGGTTTTTCTTGTTGCGGGGCATAAACATATATGAAATTTAAAATGACATTTCTTGTTTTCATTGGAAAATATGTAATTCTTTTATTTTGCTGTTGTATGTTACTAAAACGTGCTAACTCATCTCAGGCGCAACTGAAAAGGCGGAATCTTCCAAGACTTTCCAAAAGCTTTCCCTTTGGCTCTTTCGGGAAAGGATGTGTTTTTCTTTCTTCCCTTCCCACCCCTCCGGTCTCTCCTGCATTCCAACTTTTACCTCTCCTGTAACTTTCCCTACTTAAACACACAACTTTGTAGAGCTAATGGACCTCTGCTCGTCGTTTGCTTCGTGCTGTCTTCTCGTTCGACGCCTCACCGTCGACAACAACCGTGGCGATGGCCGGTTTCAGGGTTTTGAGACGATGGTAGGAACTGATACTAATAGCAGGGTACTTCTTGGTGTGTATATTTATGGAAGAGGTATTGGCTACCATGCTAAGATTTGAAGATGTCGTGTATTGTAGTTTCTTAATATATTGAGGAAACATTGTGTTGCTGGGTGCGGGACTGGGTTATATATATATATATATATATATATATATATATATATATATATATATATATATATTATATATATATATATATATATATATATATATTACCGTGGACTGATCTGAGATCATGTGACGTAACCGGATGTGACTCAAACTGGACCAGAGCAGTAAATCGAGTGGTGTGACCCCTACAGGATGTGACACAGGTTGATGTATGATCAACATGCGTTTCCCATACACCATTATAATACATTCATAACACGCATACTCGGATGTCCTACGACAAGAGAAAGTTTTCTGAAGCGTTAAAAAAAAGAAAAACAACAGGATGGGACGTCAGTGGGAAAAAAGGTGGAGATCATCTCACAGGGTAAACGATGAATGTGGAAACGAGGCAGAGGAATGAGAAAAGACCTTTGCCGCCACAATAAGACCTCTTTTACAAACGTGGAATAAATAGTAGTGAGGGCTTTAATCTCTGACGTCTTTTTCTTTATAATAATATTGGCGTTGGCATAAAAATATTATTTTCTAGCCTTCGTTTTGCTCAGATGAACTCATTGTCGTTGTAGTTAAAGCATTCCAAAGAATCCCCTGTATTTTCATTACTCACTAACATTACCGTTATTCACCATTTTTATTTCCAAATAATTTCTCCTATTCCCATTCGAAAATATATATTCATTTAATCCCTACAGATTTAATAATTTTCGATAATTGAATCTCTGCCTCTAATTTAATCTCTATTTAGTCTCTACATCTCTAATCGTAGCAAAGTAGGTAATTAAGAGAGCCTTGGACGAATGAAATCATTTGGTGTCAGTAGACCGAGATAGATATTAGATAAGAGATGTACATTTAGCCAAAAAGAATGTCTCATACGTTCGTAGGGGAAACTGTAAACCAAAAGGAGAATATACTGAATCAATCAATCCAGTTTTGAAAAAAATAAGCGATTTCCTTCTAACGGTAGAGATATACCACCTTTAAACAGAAAACGTACAGCCGATGTACAGTTGCAGACAAATGAACCTGTCACAATAGAAGACGGTGTCACAATGCTAGCCGGCAGTATGTGGCAAGCGTGTTGATCTCGCATTCTCTTAGTTGTGGGTTCGAATCCCACACTCTTCTCCGATTTCCAGCAGTGACTGTGTGTCACCTGCCCCAGGACGCTTTCACACGCCACGACCGCGACCATTTGTGAAAGGGTCCATAGACACCTATGGTTATTTGAGAGCACGACGTCGTGTCGTGGACGGCGCACGGCAAAAAGTCGATACGTGTGAAACAAACCTTAGTATGGTCAAGCTGATTATGATATTGGCTTCAGATTTTGTCCATAAAGACAGCCATTCCAACACTTTATATGCAACTCGATTAATTCATACATCACCAGGCTGGACGGAGCATCCATGGTGAGCTACGAGGGTTGTGTCGTCTACTAGTGGATAGTCCGATCCTGCAATGGATCACTGAGGTAAATGTTCGAACTATCCAGGACAGCCTCTCGTTTTCTTCTCAGTCTTGGGTCAAGGTCAAGGTCATGTCAAGGTCACGTGTCTGCAGTTAAGGACAATGATATCATCGATGTGGTTTTTCAAAAATAGAAATCGATGATGGAGTAGCTGCCATGTTTTAGAAAAACTCCCAAAATATGATCAGTTTAGTTTTTATATTTAGGTTGATATGAATTATGGAGTATTCTAGAATATCGTATTATAAAACAGTTAAATCAATCATAATAATTGCGATGATTAATAAAGACAAAAATTCATGTTGTCAAGGTATAAAATAGAAAATGATTTAGTCTGGAATATGCTGTATAGACTTTCCTCATCATCATAGCACTGTATTTTCTGTGAGATGGTCAAGTTACAAAATATAGCGCTGTATATAAGTTAACACTTTCGAATTAATTGAGCTGTCTTTTATCCTTCGGGTGCGTGTGTGTGTGTGGGGGGGGGAGATATTCTATTATCTAAACAAAATCCCGTGAGAGTAGCTATGAAAAATAGATAAAAGATTAGAACTATCAATGACGGATTTCATGTCATTTATGTGTTAATTGTCCACAATCCCATTAGACCAATGCTCACGGCTGCAATTCCGACCTGTCCATCAGAATAAAATGTAATCTATAAAATACGTTTTTTGTCTCTTAGTCGTGCAAATTAGATTGTTTCATGACAAACATTTTGTTGACATTTTTTTTCATTCGAAATACCATAAAATGTAATCTATAACATACATTTTTTTGTCTCTTGGTGGTGCAAACTAGATTGTTTCATCACAAAAATCTTGACATTTTTCCATTCGATTTTACCACAAGGGAAATGCCATAATGGACGCCATATTTCTTCTTTATTATTACGACTGAAAACAACTCATCCCTCCCCTGCGGCAATTATATAATTTTTCAATGTTACAAACGTAAAATAGAAATAATGAGTGTTCTAATCTCAGGCGACTTGGCCTGAATAATATCTGTCTTTGTCTAGACACATTAATTTTTTTTAGTCTTTTATTTGCGTAGATGAACTCAATGACATTGTTCCTAAAAAGATTTCCAAAGAATTTTCTCTATTCGTGTTACCCATGAATAATGCCATTATTCACCATTTTTATATCTAAATAATTTCTCTTGTTCCCGTTAGCTTTCGAAAAGAGATATCTATTTACTCTTTTTTTTCTAACTGTTCTCTTAGACATGGCGACAGAACATGGCAGTAGGAAAATTAAACAGTATTCCTCTATACTGCTGAATTAAATCACCGTATGGACTGGGACAAGGCTGACGTAATTCACAAATCACACTTTAACTACAGAAGAAAATTTGTCGAGTCCTCCCTGATCAAACAAATTCCAAACTTTAATACATCAAAAGGATAATGGTCCACCGACCCCATTACCAGTTTGGCCGTTAACAATATTGTACGTAAAGATGTCTGCCCAGAACTAAATTTGCCACCTGTCGCGCAAATATTTGACCCAGGGTCAACATGACCTTAGAATCATCGTGACTTAGGCTCAAACGGGCCACAAATTAGCATGCTTACCTCCTCACGTCCCCTCTATGCATCCCCTCCTAGTATGCATAAGTCCACCCACCCTTTTGTACAACCACGCTGAAGAGTATCACCATTAGTAATCGCAGTTTACGAATCTTCGAACAACTTTCTTTTTCCTTGTCAATACAACTTATAGTTTCTTTTCAGGGTAAGGAAAGGAGCTTTTATTCAGTGGGGGGTGGGAGGTGACACTATTGATGGGGGTATTCTAATTTTGTCAAGGGGATTGGATTCCTAAAAGGGTATTGGGGTAATTCTTGATAGGATTAGATCCCTTTTTAATGGTTTTTGATCCCATTAATGGGATTGAATTCCTTAGGATCCGAAACCTTTTAAAAGAATCCTTTCACACCTTTAGAGGGATCCAATCCCTTTAAGAGAGATCCAACCTCATTATAAAGGGAGTCTCGACCCCAAAATAGAAGTCGAACGCATATTCTTGTAACACAGACCGCAGTGCCCCCAGCGTCCGCCAAATTGGATAGCATTGGCCTCTTGGTGTGTAGTCAGTTTCGGTTCATTCTGAACCAAATTAGCCCATATCACAAATAGAATTGGCTTCAGTTATCAATGGAAACGATTGTGTACATACCTCACTGCCACAGTATATTAAAGATTAATACATAGATAAATAAATAGATAGACAAATAAATAAATAAATGGACAAATAGATAATTTTAATTTGCCTCATTTGTTTTACAGTATAATCGTTTTACAGCCTCAAGTTGTGATGTAATATTAAAGTCACTCCAAACAATGTGCAATTTTCTCTGGCTAGGGTGTGACGGACCCGCAGATTTTTATATATAGATTATTTCATGATAAGCTATCGTTTACTTGTAGAATGTTATCCAGCAAAATTAACCAACTAAGACGATTCACTGCCACGCAATAAGAATAATTCTAGCGAAGATATTTTTAAGATTTTATGAAAAAACAACAACAACAACAACAAAAACAACGGTAACTTCCAATTGAATGCATGACCTAACGTTTGAATTGGCACATTGCGTATGCATATGTATGCAAGACTAACCATGATGGCGCTGGTCACGTGACATTCTCTGTCTGCATACGCCTTTATAGTGTGGTCCCGATCGCTTAAGGGGAATAGATTCTAAAAATGGGATTGGATCATTCTTAATAGGATTTGATCCCTTTTAAAAGGGTTGGATTCCTCTTAAAGGATCCGAATCCTTTGAAAAGAATCCAACCTCCTTAAAAGGGGTCTGACCTCTTTAGGAGTGACCCAACCTCATTAGAAAGGATCCAAACCCTTCCAGACCCGGGCGAGACTTTATTTTCTGTTTCTATTGTCCTCAGGTGATTTTATTCCTCTCTGCGGCATTCATTTGGCAGCGAAAGGGATATTTATAATCTCCATAAGTGTACTATCGCTCAAAGTGGATTTACATTTATGGTACCGTCGTGTGACGTCATGTCGTTCTTTATTCAAGAATGAAATTAACTTTTCTCTCTCTCTCTCTCTCTCTTTGTCTCTCTTTGTGCCACACCAGAGACTACTAAATAAAATCAAAGCCCATGGCATAGGAGGAAAAGTGTTAGAATGGATTAGAGCTTGGATTAGTAACAGAAAACAGCGGGTCACCATAAATGGAATAAAATCTAGGTGGGGCAATGTTACTAGCGGGGTCCCCCAGGGCTCGGTTTTGGGTCCCTTATTGTTCATTATGTATATAAACGACTTAGACGATGGGTTAAATAGTGATGTTAGTAAGTTTGCGGACGACACTAAAATAGGACGCCTAATTAGATCAGGAGAAGACGCCCAGATTCTGCAGGATGATCTTAATAAACTGTTAACATGGTCGGTGAAATGGCAAATGAACTTCAATATCTCTAAGTGTAGCGTGTTAAACGTAGGGCTACACAACCCCGAAAATAGATACAACTTAGATGACACGTTTTTAGAAAAATCTGAGTGCGAGAGGCACTTGGGAGATCAGGTGAGTCCGCACATTAAAACAAGGAAGCAGTGCATTAGCGCCAGAAATAAAGCAAACAGAGCATTAGGCTTCATTGCTAGGACGGTAACAAATAGAAGTGCAGAGGTAATTATTAAACTCTATCTAGCGATAGTTAGACCCATCCTTGACTATGCGGTACAGTTTTGGTCTCCGTCCTACAAAATGGACATAAATTCACTAGAATCAGTACAAAGAAGAATGACCAAAATGATACAAGGACTCGGAAATTTGCCTTACGAAGAGAGGCTTAGGCACCTAAACTTACACTCTCTGGAAAGACGCAGAGTGCGGGGTGATCTAATAGAAGTGTTCAAGTGGATCAAAGGCTATAACAAGGGTGATGCAAACAAGGTCATCATAATAAAACAACAGGGCAGGACTCGCAGTAATGGGTATAAACTGGACAAATTTAGATTTAAGAAGGAAATAGGCAAGAATTGGTTTACAAATAGGGTGGTCGATGAATGGAATAAACTTAGTAACCACGTAGTAAGCGCTGAAACTATCAGTTGTTTTAAAAAACGATTAGACAACTTTATGGATGGGGACGACAGGTGGTGATGGATACGGAGCTGCCTAGTGTAGGCCTTATGGTCTTTTGCAGTCTCCTTTATTTCTTATGTTCTTATGTTCTTCTCCACTACCGATACGAAATGGACCTCCAGTGATTAGAGTACCTAGTCAAAGCTGACTAAAACCGTCTGGTTCTCCCTTAAAATCTCTGAGGAGCTCAAGCCAGAATGCACTGATCTACTCTGTGTGCTCGGAAATCCAGGACAAGCAGATGTCACGGGAAGCTTTCGGAATCGAACGTGGATATAGTCATCCGGCGTTAGATGGAAACCCAAACCCTTTTTTTTTTTGTAGAAAAATGCGAACACGAAAGAATGTAAATAAATCTTCTGTTTTAACATTTGAGGGACATTTTAGAAAAGAATGAATAGATATCACAAATGCTCACTCATTATTATAATTAATTTTCAAACAAAATCTATTTAATCTTTCCTATGTAGAAAACAGAGATTATAAACTTTTGTACACATCACCTTATACCCTTCGTGAAAAAAGATAATTCGAGTTGTATATTTACTTTGTCATTTGCAAAAGAATGACAATTAATTAAGAGGGGAGGAGAAAATAACAGCCGTTGTGTTTGTGTGTATACAAGTATATAAATTCATATTTTCTGTCAAAGCCTATGACGTCATGTCGTCTCACCTAACAAGAGTTGATATTGATATTGTATTCATGAAAACATGGAAGGGACATTGATGTCAAATTGTTTGATGATAACACTGTCTGAATAACTGGAAACCTTCACGACAGTTTAAATCAGTCAATTGTTTTAAGAAAACAGAAGATCCAGAAGCATCGAATAAAAACCATTGAGAATGTGGTAATACACTTAGCGCAAGGTAATCGTATTAGTAGAATGATTCAGGAC
>NC_134786.1:17018937-17033937 GCF_046742065.1 Oratosquilla oratoria | reverse complement strand
AGAGAGAGAGAGAGAGAGAGAGAGAGAGAGAGAGGGGGGGAAGAGAGAGATATTGCACCTTTGATAAACAGCGTGCTTGTCCATCACCTGGAGCGCGTTTGTTGACATCCCAAAACTCGTCCAGCAAGTTCCAAACCAGGTCAGGTCAGGTGAAGTCAGGTCGAGTGAGGTCAGGTCAGGCCAAAGGCGTACCGGAAGCCAAAATACGTCTGTCTCAATCTGACGTAGAATTTCTTTGTTGTTCAGAGCAGCCGGAGGATTGGTGTATAGAGCCTAGGTTTGATCATACTGCCTTTTGCACACCCTTTTTTATGCCGTTGATACACGAATCTTCCGCTGAATTATTATCTACCAATGATTCCTTTGACGCCAACCAGAAGAAAATTATTAAACGTGTCAGATGAGTTCCAATGGCCGGTAATGTTTTTTTTTTTTTTTTTTTATATCTTGAGATCATTAAATGAGGAAATCGAGACCAGAAATTGGATGTGGTACAACTATCTTGTTCGAAAGAACTCCTTCCGGCAATTTCCGCTCTGTGTACAAGAACATCTACCCGATGACCTATGGCCGCTTGGCGCCATCGATTGAGATAAGGATAAGAATGAGGATAAGGTCGTTGGATAGGGCTTCTATCCTATGACCTGTCTTCTTGGGGACAAAGTAGTGACGTCACACTTGTTGAAGATGAACACACACACTCACCCCAAAGGCATGGGGTGATCCAAATGTGCCCAGGAAACGTTCTAGAACACTAGAGTGGTCATAGATTCGTCCCTTTAAGGGGACTGGATCCTTTTGAATGACGTTGGGTCCCTTTTAAAGGGAATTGGATCCTTCTTAATTTGGTTAGATTCTTTTTAGAGAATTCGAATCCTTTAAGAGGAATCCAACCCTATTAAGAGGTATCAAACTCCATTGAGAATGATCTAATCCTATTAAGAATTAACCAATCCCATTTTCAGAGGTCTTCAGGTCGAAGAAGTAGACAAAGCTTAAAGGGAATTGGATCCTTCTTAAGTTGGTTAGATTCTTTTTAGAGAATTTGAATCCTTTAAGAGGAATACAACCCTATTAAGAGGTATCAACCCTCATTGAAAATTATCTAATCCTATTAAGAACTAACCAATCCCATTTTCAGAGGTCTTCAGGTCGAAGAAGTAGACAAAGCTTCCGATCTAAAGACACACAGGAGTTTAATTCTCTCTAGGGAAATGTCGACGCGGCCTTGCTCTAGATTCTAGAGTCAGGCTTCTATTGTCTAGAAGTAATGAGAGTTGTGGCGGGCGTAAATGTAATCAGTGAGTCCCTTTCTCCGCGTACTTTTGTTTTCAAGGAAATAAGAAGCCAGTTGTTCCCGAGACACGAAGCAGGCTTCAGGAGACAATGGGTCTTATACAACAAACATCATGCACACGGACGGGAACGCAAGCAAGCGCGCGATAGCGCACACACACACACACACACACACACACACACACACACACACACACACACACACACACACACACACATATATATATATATACATATGTATACAAATGTATGTATATGTATATATATGTATGTATATATATATATGTATTTGTATATGTATATATATATACATATATATATATATACATATATATATACATATGTATATATATATATATATATATATATATATATATATATATATATATGTATATATAATTTTAGTTAACCGTTGGTTGATTGGAACTACCAAAGAGAAGAAGGGAGGAGGAGGAGGAGGAGGAGGAGGAGGAGGAGGAGGAGGCGGAAAAAGGAGAACAGGCAAAAAGTAGAATAATGCGAGGAGCCTATACGCAAGGAGGCACTGAATAGCTGCGGTTCAATCTGTCACTTTTACCCTATTATGCCCTTGGGTAACAGTCCCTGCTGGGTATTTGAGAGAAATGCGAGATTCGAACCCGGGACTAGGAGTATACGAGACCAGCACGTTACCCTTGGGGGAGTAGGGCGGTGAGGGAGGGGGGGGAGTGTTTGGAGTGTGAGCTTACGTCACAAGACGCTGAGCATAGAACTAGAAATCAGAGGAAAGATGAAAATGTCATAGGCTGTTCGTTATGCCAAAACGAGAAATTCAAATCATATTTGATTTCGACAACGATAGCTGGCCATGGACATCAGCATGATCTTTTTTATTTTTGTTATTTTTGTAAATAAAATAGTCTGGAAGCCAGCGAAGAAAGTCTATTTCAGTCAGGGTTATTCGAATTGAGATTGAAAAAAGAAAAAACATATTCGAGACTAAAAAAGAGAAGAAAAAATTAAAAAAGAAACGAAGAAAAAAAAATAAAAAAAAGAAATGAAAGGAAAAAGAAAAAAAAAGAAAAATGAAAAAAGAGAGAAAAAAAAATAAAGAAAGAAAGAAAGAAAGGAAAACATGGTGCCATCTATTAATTTCATTCTTGTTAAACTCAAGTGATCTTATCCATAAGCAGGTAAAACCCATTTCGAAATTTTATTGTTGCTATCACTAGGTAGCCGAGACGAGGTCCTTCAAAGAGTTTGATTGTTGTTATACGACTTTATTCGTCTCCAAAGTAGATTTTAGTTGATATTATAAGACTTTATTCATCTCCGAAACAGAGTTTAGTTGATGTTATACGACTTTATTCATCTCCAAAACAGAGTTTAGTTGATGTTATACGACTTTATTCATCTCCAAAACAGAGTTTAGTTGATGTTATACGACTTTATTCATCTCCAAAACAGAGTTTAGTTGATTTTATACGACTTTATTCATCTCCAAAAAACAGAGTTTTGTTGATGTTATACTTGTTTATTAATCTCCAAAACAGAGTTTAGTTGATTTTATACGACTTTATTCATCTCCAAAACAGAGTTTAGTTGATGTTATACGACTTTATTCATCTCCAAAACAGAGTTTAGTTGATGTTATACGACTTTATTCATCTCCAAAACAGAGTTTAGTTGATGTTATACGACTTTATTCATCTCCAAAACAGAGTTTAGTTGATGTTATACGACTTTATTCATCTCCAAAACAGAGTTTAGTTGATGTTATACGACTTTATTCATCTCCAAAACAGAGTTTAGTTGATGTTATACGACTTTATTCATCTCCAAAACAGAGTTTAGTTGATGTTATACGACTTTATTCATCTCCAAAACAGAGTTTAGTTGATGTTATACGACTTTATTCATCTCCAAAACAGAGTTTAGTTGATGTTATACGACTTTATTCATCTCCAAAACAGAGTTTAGTTGATGTTATACGACTTTATTCATCTCCAAAACAGAGTTTAGTTGATGTTATACGACTTTATTCATCTCCAAAACAGAGTTTAGTTGATGTTATACGACTTTATTCATCTCCAAAACAGAGTTTAGTTGATGTTATACGACTTTATTCATCTCCAAAACAGAGTTTAGTTGATGTTATACGACTTTATTCATCTCCAAAACAGAGTTTAGTTGATGTTATACGACTTTATCTATCTCCAAGACAGAGTTTAGTTGATGTTATACGACTTTATTCATCTCCAAGACAGAGTTTAGTTGATGTTATACGACTTTATTCATCTCCAAAACAGAGTTTAGTTGATGTTACAAGACTTTATTCATCTCCAAAAACAAAATTTAGTTGATGCCAGACGATTGTACACATTTCCGAAATAGAGTTTAGTTGATGTTATACAACTTTATTCATCTCCAAAACGGAGTTTAGTTGATGTTATACGACTTTATTCATCTTCGAAATAGAGTTTAGTTGATGCCAGACGATTGTACATATCTCCGAAATAGCTACAACATTTTCATTCCCGGATGATGACCTTGGCCCAGGCCCGTGGGACGGGATGCAGGTATGACCCGTCATCCACGAGGAGCTAAGATGAGATGGGGGTAAGAGGGTGGTGTAGGAGAGTGGAATGGGTGGGAGTGAAATGGGTGGGAGTGGGTACTTCCCTTTTGATTTGGCTATCTCCCTTATCAGAGGGTGACTCTTAGTATATAGATAGATAGAGAGATAGACAGATAGATAGATAGATAGATAATAGATAGATGGATAGGTAGACAGATAGACAGATAGATAGGTAAATAAATAGATAGATAGATAGATAGATAGATAGATAGATAGATCAATAGATAGATAGATAAATAGATAAAGTGACTTTGCTTGTTCATAACCGTGGCACTCTTCCCGTTGGTGAAGGCATTGGCACACACAGAAGACAAAGCAGAAAGATTCCGAGGCGAAATATGATTTTAAAGAAGATAGTACGAGGAGAGGCAGAACGAGAAGAAAAACGGGAAATAAAGAAAGAGAAGAGAAGTGAATGGAGCGTGGAGAGAGAAGAGGGCAGAGGGAAGGGGAAGGGGAAGGGCGTGGAGGGAAAAAGAGCGCGAAAGCTCTATTAAAGAGGGGAGATGGGAGAGGGGAGAGGGAAGAGAGGATATGGGAGAGGAGAGAAGGGAGATGGGAGAGGGGAGAGGGGAGAGAAGAGATGGAAGAGGAGAGGAGGGAGATGGGAAAGGGGAGAGGGAAGAGGGGAGATGGGAGAGGGAAGAGAGGATATGGGAGAGGAGAGAAGGGAGATGGGAGAGGGGAGATGGGAGAGAGAGGAGAGATGAGAGATAGGAGTAGGTAAAAGAGAGAGAGAGAGAGAGAGAGAGAGAGAGAGAGAGAGAGAGAGAGAGAGAGAGCGAAAGAGAAAGGTGTAGAAAACGAAGAGAAGTAAGAAGAGCAGAAAATGGATTCGGGGAGGGTCAGGTAGAAAACGAGAAACGAAAGGAAATACATAGACGAAAGAGAGAGAGAGAGAGAGAGAGAGAGAGAGAGAGAGAGAGAGAGAGAGAGAGAGAAGTAAGCCTGTACGAAATTCAAACAAAAATAATTCTTCAAATGATTATGAAACATCTTTGCATTCCATAAAATATTCAAAAGAAACAATTATGCAGGAATAAAAGACACTTCGAGATAAAAAGAAGAAAAGCCGAAAGAATGGACATGCAATGTAAAAGAACGCCTCGATTAGATTAATTATGAAATAAACATATAAAATCACAAATAGTTTCGTTCAAATTGAACATCCGGTTTCAGGATCTCTGCCTCTGCCTCTTCGGTTACATATTCATAAATGAACAAAATGACCTTTGACCTGATGTGTAGACATGACCTCTACAAATACATAGATTATTGTTTTCCGACCGGAGGTATGCAAACCTTAAGGGGTCACACAAACCTACTAAGAGGTCAGCAGGACAAGGAATTTCAAAATATTACAGTTAATCTTGTCATGTCTCATTTTTTTTTTTATCATTCATGATTATGTAATGTGTCTTAATCGAGATGTTCAGTCATTTCTTTATAGTTGTTCCCTGACAATAAACACCAATTATTGTGAACAGAGAAAAGAAATAGTAACAATTCTTACGATGTGAAATGACTATATCCAATCTAATTCCGTACCAAAGGGTCCCATGAATATACAAGTCGATGTAAAAGGTCCACAAAACTTGAAAGGTTAAGAAACTCTGACATAAATACTTTGCTGTGGTCTGTGTCTTTGACAATTTATTTTTTCATGGCCAGGTGATTTTATTCACCCAAGGATTAAAAAAAAAAAAAAAAAAAAAAGTTCAGGGTGATCGATTGTCCTTGGAGAGGGAAAGAATGTCCCAGTCTCCTACACAGAGAGCCCGCCGGAGAACCACCCCCGGCTTAGCTTGATCAGATCGTGCCTGGATAGCATCATCACACTCAAATGGATACTGGGGTTGGCGGATTTCACAAGGACAGGTTACAAGCCTAACTCTCACCAGTAGTGTCAATTCCTGATACCCTTTCTATAAAGATTCACCCTCCCATGTCCTCGCCCACGGCGCTAGATTGTCTATAAGGATAGAGACGCTGGTAAACGACAGTCCATAACATATACCCCCGCCCATCGTGGAGCCCAATGAAAAGAGAATAATTGTTGGGTTTATAACTCAAGAGTTGAAGATGTCGTGGGAAAGTATATACACCCACCACCTAGGTACCACGAGAGAGAGCGGATTCGGTCCAGACGGTAGTTGCTTGCCTCAGAGCGTGTCTGCTGTGTTATAGTGGCATGTTATAATCCTAAGTCTGATTCAACGCGCAACAGCTTTGATGGAGAATTGCGTCTTCCGAGTGCTTTTGTTGTTGTTATGATCATTATCATCATCAAAATTATTATTACCATTTTCATTACTAATATTGTTATTATTATTATTATTATTAGTGGTGACCAGGAGTATGGTAGGAAGCGTTAAGGATGTACATGTTCTAAGGGGAGAGAGTGGGGGGAATATAAGATCATTTTCTGGTGGAAGGTAAATTGAAAGTGGAGAATAGGTGGATAAAAAGGAAAAGGACAGAAGTTAGGGAGGGACTTGGAGTGAACTGCTTAAATGAGAAAGAAAAGAAGAAGGAGTATAAGAAAAAGCTAAGAGATGAGTGGGAAGGAGTGAAGGATAGTCTAGAACTAGGAGTGGATGAGGAATTGGGATGGTTCAAGGAGGGAGTAACAAGGTATGCAAAGTTGGTGTGTGGAACAAGGAGGGCGGGAGGAAATAGAAGGAAGGGTAGTGAGTGGTGGGATGAGGAAGCAAAGAAGAGTGTAGAAGAGAAGAAACAGGCTTTCATAGATTGGCTACAAATCAAGACGAGGGAATCGTATGAGAGGTACAAAGTAAAGAGAAAGGAATTTAAGCATAAGATAAAGGAAGCAAAGAGGAGAGATATGAAATGGGGTATGAGTATGACAGAAAATTTTGAAAGTAATAAAAATATGTTTTGGAAAGAAATTAAAAGAGGAAGAGGAGGCGAATCAAGTAGAGAAGAAAAGGTAAAAGGTGCAGATGGAGAGATGATAATGGAAGAGAAGGCAGTGAGAGGAAGGTGGGCAGAATATTTTAGGGAGTTGCTAAATGTGAAGGAGGATAGAGAAGGAAAGGTAGTTGCAGTGGGAAGCGCTAAAAAATGAGAGTGATGAGTGAGGAAAATGGTAAGAAACAAGGAAAGATGAAGTGAAAGCAGCTGTTAAGATAATGAGAGCAGGTAAGGCACCTGGGTTGGATGGATGCCATGTAGAATGTTTGAAAAAAGGAGGTACAGTGATGGTGGACTGGCTTGTGAGGTTATTTAGTGTTTGTTTAAGAGAGGGTAGTGCCGGAGGACTGGAGGAGTGCCTGTATAGTTCCGCTTTACAAGGGAAAGGGGGACAAGTGTGAGTGTAGTAGTTTCATAGGGATCAGCTTGTTGAGTATAATTCTGAAGGCTTATGGGAGGATCTTGATTGAGAGGATTAGGAGAGGAGCAGAGGGAGTAATTGGTGAGGAACATTGTGGTTTTAGGATAGGTAGGGGTTGTGTAGATCAGATCTTTGTGGTAAGACAGATATGTGAGAAAGCTATAGGAAAAGGTAAGGATGTTTTTTGGGCTTTTATGGATTTGGAAAAGGCTTACGATAGGGTAGACAGGAAGGCACTGTGGGAGGTACTGCAGATATATGGGATAGGAGGAAAGCTGTTAAAAGCAATCAAGAGTTTTTACGAGAGTAGTAGAGCTTGTGTTAGGATTAGAAATAGAGAGTGTGAATGGTTTGAGGTAAAGGTGGGACTTCATCAGGGATGTGTTATGTAGCCCTGGCTGTTCAGCTTATACATGGATGGGGTGGTGCGAGAGATGAATGCAAGGGTAGTGGGTCAAGGATTGGTGATGTTTAAAGAAAATGGAGAAAAGTGGGAAATAAGCCAGTTGTTGTTTTCTGACGACACTACGCTTGTAGTAGGATCAGAGGAGAGATTGAGGAAATTAGTGACAGAGTTTGAGGTGTGTGAAAGAAGGAAGCTGAAGATAAATGTGGGTAAAAGAAAGGTGATGAGATGTACAAGGTGAGAGTGACAGCAGGCTGGAAGTGAGCATTAAGGGAGAGAGACTGGAGGAAGTGGATAGTTTTAGATGCTTGGATGTGAATGTGGCAAAGGGAGGAGTGGGGGTGGAGGTAGAATGTAGATTGAGAGAAGCGAGTAAATGCCTTGGTGGATTAAAAAGTGTAATGAGAAATAGACATCTGGGAATGGATACTAAGAGGAAGTTATATGAAGGAGTGAGTGTTCCGACAGCATTGTATGGGGCAGAAACATGAAACATGAGAGAGGAAAAGAGAAGGAGTTTGAATGTGTTTGAGATGAAATGTCTGAGAAGTGTGATAGGGGTTACTAGGCTAGATAGAGTGAGAAATGAGGAGGTGAGGAGGAGAACAGGGGTGGAAAGGGAGTTGGGAAATAGGGTTGATGAAAGAGTATTAGAATAGTTTGGACACATGGAAAGAATGAGTGAAGAAAGATAATTAAAAGAGGTGTGGAAAGCAGAGGTGGAAGGAGTGAATATGAGAGGGAGTCCTAGGATGAGATGGATGGATGGGGTGAAAGGGGCATTACAAAAGAGAGGAATGTCTGTTGAGGAAGGACGGGAGAGGAAAGAAGATAGGAGTGAATGGAGAAAAGGGTGGTGTATGGATGATGCTGTGATGCATGAGTGGGAGTGGGTGGGAGATGGTGGGTGAGGAAGTATGTATGAGAAATAATTTGACGCAGCCCGAAGGGATTTCTCCCCGTCTTCTCCTTTTCTGCATGAGGGGACGGAGAGGGGTGGTCGCCGAATTAATGAAGCGGCCTTGCTGTGGATGTGCTGTGTCATGCGACACTGCTTCTGACCCAGGACAGTAGACAGGATGCAGGGATGACCTGTCATCCAGGAGGTGCTAAGATGAGAGGGAGGGAGGAGAGTGGAGGGGTGTGGAATATGTAGGGGATGGAATGGGTGGGAGTGGTTTCTATGACTTTTTCTTTTTGGCTATCTCCCGTGTAAGGGGGAAAAAGCCTTTGGTATATGTATGTATGTATGTACTATTATTATTATCATCATTACTATTATCATCATCATTATTATTATCATTATTATTATCATTATCATTATTATTATTATTATTATTAGTATTATTATGATCTATATTATTATTATTACTATTATTAGTCATTATCATTGTTACTATTATCATAACTATTACTATCATTATTATTATTATTATTATCAATTATTATTATTATTATTATTATTATTAATATTATTATTATTATTATTATTATTATTATTATTATTATTATTATTACTATTATTAGTCATCATAATTGTTACTATTATTATTACTATTATTATTATTGTTATTATTATTATCATTATCACTATCATTATTATTGTTATTACCATTATCATTATCATTATTATTATTATCATTATTAATATTTCTACCATTATTATTAATATTATTGTTATTATCATTGTAATTATTACCATTATCATTATTAACGTTATTATTATTATCATCATCATTATTATTATCATTATGATGCTGCTGATGATGATGATGATTAGTAGAAGTGGTAGTAGTAGTAGTAGTAGTAGTAGTAGTAGTAGTAGTAGTAGTAGTAGTAGTAGTAGTAGTAGTAGTATCATTGTCACCATTGGCATCATCATTAGAATTGTCATCATTGTTTATTCTATCATCATATATCATCATTTATAACATACATATGCATATATATGTTTGAGATCATATTTACCAAAGGCGCAAATTGTTTTCGCAGCTGTTTTCCCAACGTAATTCATCGTAGTCGATTGAAATGGACAGAGGCACTTTAGGGGACTCGAAAAGTGGGAATAAAAGAAAGAACGAAATGGAAAAGGTTTCTGAGGCTGGCAGCGAGAGAGAGAGAGAGAGAGAGAGAGAGAGAGAGAGAGAGAGAGAGAGAGAGAGAGAGAGAGAGAGAGAGAGAGAGAGAGAGAGAGAGAGAGAGAGAGAGAGTAGAGAGAGAGAGAGAGAGAGAGAGAGAGAGAGAGAGAGAGAGAGAGAGAGAGAGAGAGAGAGAGAGAGAGAGAGAGAGAGAGAGAGAGAGAGAGAGGTATGGAAAGGTCACAACATCGGTCAGCGAGGGAAACAAAACGCCCTGAAAAAGAAAACAGAAAGATTCGGTGCAAACAACAAAGGAAGATCGACAAACGGGTGTGGGAAGAGCGAGGAGGGGGAGGAGGAGGAAGAGGAGGAGGAGGAAGAGAAGGAGGAGGAGGAAGGGCCTGTGTGTAAAGGCAGAGGGGTAGGGAGTAAAGGGACAATGGAAGGGGAGGTAGACGCGCAGAATAAATCAAGATGAAGGTGTTGACGAAAGATATATTACAAAAAAATGCAAGTGGAAGAGAGAGAGAGAGAGAGAGAGAGAGAGAGAGAAAGAGAGAGAGAAAGAAGGGAAAAAAAAATACACGCGAATACCACAAACCTCTTGGAAACGTCTCACGAGACAAATGTCAGAACTACAATAGCGCGAAAAAGATCGAGACGACTGGACGACTCGAAGGTAAAGACGATGAAGGGGGGGAGGGGGACACAGTGGTCGAGCCCATCAGGCGAAGTAAACGATGAACATCACACGGAGAAGGTGAAGGAGAACAAAGACAGAATGCCTCAGAATCATTATAGACAAATACACACATACGTACAAGTGCCGATGAATATGTGGGTAGAAATAGACATATGGATGGTGATGATGACGGCAGTTGTGAGATGTGGAATCACAAAGGGGGCTTTTCTTGTTCGTTGGAAGTTTCTTTTCCAGAAGTAATGATACTGTTGCTGATGATGACGATGTTGGTTATGATGGTGATGATGGTGGTGGTGTTGGTGGTGGTGATGATGATGACGACAACGACAAATGATAATGAATCGCATTATGCTAGAATTGACATTCATAAGCAGGAAAGACATGAGACAAGTATACAGAAATGCTCATTTCTGCACCACGGGATAATGAAGGAAAAGAACTTGCTGGTATGCGAAAACATGTGAGAACATAAAAAAAAAAAAAAAAAAAAAAAAATCGACAGCTATATAGGGCGATAGGAAAAAATACAGGTCAGCGACCTGATAGATTTATGGTCAACAAATTGAAAAAAATAAACGAACATCGCCGGTGTTTCAATTTCTGTCGGCTGTCAAATAATGTCGAACTTCCAAGACACACACACACACAAAAAAAAAAAAAAAAAAAAAAAAAAAAAAAAAAAAAAAAAAAAAAAAATCAGAAATAAGACAAATATGAAAAAGGACCTAAAATTCAAACTCGATGGAGTCTGAAACAAACGTACCAAAGTTATCCCTGTGATTATTATTGCCTCACTCTTTGGCGTTGTCTGAAGACCATCTTCCCAAAAGACTCAAATAAATTTGATGCGACCGGTTGATCCACAGAACCCAAAAAATCAGGTCATCTGGGAACATATTCCCAAAACTCGTTCCATTGTGAATTTGAATATCTAGAAAGAAAACTTTGGTTACAATACCCTAGACATCACTAAGAACAATTCAACATTTTGTCTAACCTTTGTAAAATTTTACACTCTCTTAGTTTGCCATTTAGTTTCTCAATATATGACGCAAAGGTAATTTGACTTTCGGATATTACAAAAAGAGAAGATTGTATCCAAAGTCATTTCTGCTCAAACGAACTCACAACTGTTGGCGATAATTGGCTCCGTGTGAAGCGGCCTTAGGCTAAGTTAAAAAATTTCTCCCGAAAATATGATTTCATGTTTAAAAAGATTATGATGATAATGATAACGATGATGACATGATAACAATCATGATAATGATGATGGTAATGATAACAGTCACAATAATAATAATAATAATAATAATGATAATAATAATGATAATGATAATGATGATGATGACAATAATGTTAATAATAATAGTAATGAAAATAACAATAATAATAAAAATCACAATAATAACAATGATGATAATAATAATAATAATAAAATAATAATAATAATAATAATAACAGTAAAAAATAATAACAGTAAAAACAATAATGATAATAATAACAATAATAATAATAATAATAATAATAATATAATAATAATAATAGCATAGTAATAACAATAATAATAACAATAATAATAATAATGATAATTATGGTGATGATGATGATGATGATGATGATGATGATGATGATGATGATTGATGATGATGATGATGATGATGATGATGATGATGATGATAATGATAATGATAATAATAATGATAATAACAATGATAATGATATCAATATTCAATGTAAATCAATTTCTAGATTTCCGACTATTGAAACACGGGGAACACAAACCGTAGATTTACTTCACTACAGACGTACGTGTGTGTGTGTGTGTGTGTGTGTGTGTGTGTGTGTATTTACCTAGTTGTATTTACCTAGTTGTATTTTACGGGAAGGGGAGCTATGCTCGTAGGGTCCCGTCTTCATATCTCATTTTATCTAAACTATTTTTAAATTCATGTATTGTTTTTGCACACACCACTTTCTCATCTAACTTGTTCCAACTGTCTATTACTCTGTGAGGAAAGCTGTTTTTTTTCAAATCTCTTCTATAGCTGTCTTTTTTTATTTTCTTTCCGTGTCCTCTTGTATTTCTGTCATCCCATTTTATCAGATTCTCTCTATCAGTAATTTCTATGCCTTTCATGATTCTGTAAATAGCTATCAAATCTCCTCTCTCTCTTCTTTGCTCTAGTGTCTGTAGTTTAAGTTTTTGTAGTCTCTCTTCATATGATAGTTTTGAGAGTGTTGGTGCCAGTTTTGTGATTGCTCTTTGTATTCTTTCAAGTTTTTTTATACATTTTTTTGTACTTGGTGACCATATCGTTGCTGCATATTCCAATCTTGGTCTTATCAGGGTGATTAGGATTTTCCTCACCATTTCTTCATCCAGGTATGTAAATGCCACTTTGATTGTTCTTATTAAATTATAAGTTTCTCCAAAAATCTTATTTATATGTTTCTCAGGTGACATATTATTCATAACAATGACTCCCAGGTCCTTCTCATTTTCTACTTTTTTTATTCCTTCTTCTCCCAAATTATATGATCCTGTTATTCTGTTTTTGCTTTTTCCAAATTCCATTATACTACACTTTTTTGTATTGAACTCCATCTCCCACTTCCTACTCCATTCTTGTACTTTATTTAGATCTCTCTGTAGTGATTCACAATCTTCTTCAGTTTTCACTCTTTTCAGTAGTTTTGCATCATCTGCAAAGAAGCTCATATAGCTTTCAATTCCTTCATCCATATCATTAATATATATAGCAAACATTATTGGGGCCAGAACTGTTCCCTGCGGGACACCGCTTATTACTTCATTCCATTTTGAGTGCTGATCTCTTATCACTACTCTCATTTTTCTTTCTTGCAAAAAGTCTTCCATCCAATTTAGCAATTTACCTTGTATTCCTCCTTCATATTCTAATTTCTTAAGCAACTTCTTATGTGGTACTTTGTCAAAAGCTTTTTTTAGGTCTAGAAATGCACAATCAGCCCATCCATCTCTTTCTTGTATTATATCTATTAGCCTTGAATAGAAACATATTAAATTGGTGACGCATGATCGTCCTTGTCTGAATCCAAATTGCCTTGGATTTAGTACGTTGTTTTTTCCAAGTATTTTACCCATCTACTTTTGATAATTCTTTCACAAATTTTTGCTATTGTACTTGTTAGAGAGACTGGTCTATAGTTGGTAGGTTCTTCTTTATTTCCTCCTTTATATATAGGTACTATATTTGCTTTTTTCCAATCTTCTGGAACTTTTCCTTCTTTTAAGGAACTGCTTATTATGCTATGTATTTTGTCTGCCAGTTCATTCCTGCATTCTTTCAGAATCCAGTTTACTATTTCATCTGGCCCATGCGATTTTCTGACATCAAAATTACCCAAGTGTGTCAATATTTCATTCTTTGTTACTTCTATTTCTTCCATAGGGGGGACTTTTTCTTTCCACTCAATCTCTTCAGGTTGTATATTTTCCCTTGTAAACACTGATTTAAAATGTTTGTTCATAATTTCTGCCATTTCCATTTCCTCAGTGTATTCAACTCCTCCTTGTCTTAATTTCTCCAAGTCTTGTTTGTTTTTCAGTTTATTGTTTACAAATCTGTAGAATAGTTTTGGTTGATCTTTACACTTTTCTATAACATCTTTTTCATATTTTCTTTTTTTCTCTCTGCACTTTTGTACATATTCATTTCTATAACCAGTATATATTTTCCATTTTTCAGGTCTTCTGTCTTTTTTCCATCTGGTCCAGGCTTTGTCTCTTTTGTCTTTTAACTTCCTACAACTTTTGTTGTACCAGCATTTTACATATTCTTTTTCTTGTTTTTGTCTTGGGACATACTTTTCCACTCCTTTTTTGTAAATTTTTGTCAAAATATTCCATTTCTCTTCCACTGATGTTTCTTCTTTGTATATTTCTTCCCAGTTTTCTTGTTGGAAGAATTCTCTTATTTTATCAAAGTTTGTTTTTTCATACATCATTCTTCCTTTTCTATATTGTTCATTTCTTTTCATATATTTTTCTTCATTAAGTTCCAGTTCAATCAATATGTGGTCACTTTTACCTATTGGTGTTTTATATTCAATCTTGTCCACTATTCTAGGTTCAGATGTAATTATTAAGTCTAGCCTCGATGGTTCTTCTTCATTTCTATACCTAGTGTTCTCTTGTATCCATTGCGTCATTGAATGGTCAGTAATCATCTCAAGTAGAGCATTTCCCCATGAGTCATCACCACTCTTTACTGTCATTTCTTCCCAGCAGATTTCTTTGCAATTAAAGTCGCCCATCATAACTATTCTTCCTCCGTCTTCCATTATTTTAGTTAATGCTATCTTTGTGTCCTCTAACATACTTTTATATTCACTCTCCTCCCATGAGGCTGTTTTCGGAGGCACATAATTGATCACAAATTTTCTGCTCTTCTTATCTCTGTCTTACACTTCTATCATAATCATCTCTACTGTATTCTTTCCATATATGACACCTTTCACGTTTATATCCTTCTTAGTCAGGAACATAACTCCACCCCCTTGCTT
>NC_134786.1:16986437-17013937 GCF_046742065.1 Oratosquilla oratoria | reverse complement strand
AGAGGAAGTGGATGCGATTGAAATGGATAATAGTGGAATGGATGAGAATCGCTATATGCCCTTTGACTTGTCTACCTCCCTCATAAGATGGAAAAATCCCCTGGATAGATAGAATACACTAGGAAAAACATGACTGACAGAAAGATTCTGAAAATACTTTGAGTTCGAGAAGATCAGAACGAAGAACAATCGGAGGAGGAGGATAACTGTTCCTTGGGTGACATGCCCCTCTCCCACCCACCTTCCCTTACTTTTCCAGCCTCTGGAGATGATCAGACTCTCATCCCCGACTTGAGAAATTGACAATTTGGCATTTGATGTGGATACAGAGCTGGATAGGGAAATCGAAGATCCCATCAAGGCTTGGCGTAGAACCCACACTCGGTTTTACAACTCTCTCTGCCTCGAACTCCTTCCTCTGCCTCTGTTCTTTCCCTCTGTAGATGTGGTGTTCCTCTTCCTCCTTCTCCTCCTCCTCCTTCTCCCCCTCCTCCTCCTCCCCCTCCTACTCTCCCTAGTCCTCCTCTTCCTCTTCTTCCTCCTCCTTTTCCTCCTCGCCTCTTCTTCCTTCTTTTCCTCCTCCTCCTCCTACTCCTATTCCTCCTCCTACTCCCCATCCTCTTCCTCCTCCTCCTCATCATCATCATCAAAACCTCTTTCTCCTCCTCTTCCTCCCCCTCCTCCTCCTCCTCCTCCTCATCCTCCTAATCCTCCTCCTCCTCCCTCATCATCATCATGATCCTCTTCCCCCTCCTTTTCCTCCTCCATCCCCTCCTCCTCCCACAATAATAGTTACTTGTAATGAGTCTTTGGACACATAACATCCATGTCCTGGATCACTATAACCAATCAACAGGGAACTGTACATATATAAATGTATATATATATATATATATATATATGAATGTATTTATATATGTATGTATGTATGTATGTATGTATGTACTCTATGTATGTATGTATTTGTATATGTATGTATACATGCATGTATGTATGCATTCATGTATGTAGGTACATATGCATGTATATACGTGTCTATATACCTATGCATGTATGTATGCATGTATACATGTATGTATATATGTATGTATATACGTACATATACATCTACTTATGTATGCATATATGCTTTTTCATGCTGTCTGAAACTTGTATCTGTTACTGTTTTCAGTATATTGTTTTTTTGCTTGTCCTTACTCTCAGATCTTGATGTGTGGGCTGAATGTTAGGTGGAAATTAAAGGTGAGGCTCAATCGAATGGGGAAGGATGGCCATTTCATCTGAATGTTGGGTGTTTAACTGAGTCAAGGCACTTGGTGATACGCAAATGTCTCTGAAGAATCATGACGTTGAGTCGACATTCTCTTTCCTCTCAGTCTTAGATATGTCTTGTCGAAGAAGTCTTGGGTGAATTTTGGGCGGGCTTCTGTAGTTGCCACAGTCACGGGGTGTAATTGATACGGTCGTAGGCATAGGTGAGAGTCTTGAAATGTGTTCTTAGGTCATTTATAAATTGTATAGAGTTGGTCTTGGTATTGTTCCTCCGTGTTCTCTCCTTTACAATCATTTCATTCCCGATGTTTAGTCGTTCTGTGGCAATGGTGGAATAATCGGAAGCGTACTGATCTCGCATTCACTTAGTTGCGGGTTCGAATCCCGCGCTCCATTCCGATTCCCAGTAGTGACTGTAACTTGCCCCAACAGTCCGAGCGCATAGGGGTAAAGGTGACGGCTTCGGCCGCAGCTACTTAGCACCGCCTGGTGTATGTGCCTCACTTATGACACCGTACTTAACCTACCAGGAGTATTGATCACTAATTTTTTGTCATTATTGTATACATCAGTTTCTGTGATATTTTGCAGTATATGTCTGGGGACTATCTAAAGCCATATACAATATATGTCTATTGGAGCGTTTCCCAACCTTTTCTAACCATAGCATCCCCTGTTCTCATGTCTGAGCAGTTCAACACCCCTATCTTGTTATTAGGAGGATAAAAGAAAGTGAAGTGTACTGCTTGAAGATTTATTTTCTTGATTCCTCAGAACTGAAACAAATTGACAGTATTGTTTGTAGAAGAAGTAAGAACACCCTAGAAAAATAAAATAGCATGGAAAAAGTCAAATATGCACAACTGGGTAATCAATGATATATATATCAATGTGATTTTTGTGTGCATCACTACTCAGCACCCTCTATAATTGATTTCAGAACCCCCAGCTTGGTAGACGCTGATCTAAAGCATTATACAGTATATGGCTATTGCTACCATGATAGTTTTTTTATGCTAAGATTTTCTTTGCTGAAGCTATCATGTTCTTGTTGGATGAAGTTTGTGTGCAATGTGGAACTCATGAGCAGGTTAGCCTGAGTTCGATTCCCGGAATCCACTACGTGCTTCTTGTATTTGTTACAGAGAGACTTGGCCAGGCGGGGAGGCGACCTAAATATCGGCCTAAATAAAAAAAAAAAAAAAAAAAAAAAAACGGCTTCTCGCAACTGACATGTGTTGCCCTACCATGGGTTTTTCACTTCCCACTTTGTGTGAGTAGGATGGTGAGTTTCATTTCGAGAGGTGGGTACTTGAGCTTTGATTCTAAGATCTGTCTTTTCATCGGTTTGAATACGGTTGAGAGAAGGAGAATTGGAAAATAGGATTTCTGGCGTTTATTTGATTTCAGGACGGTCATTATAGGATACTATTGAACGCTCATAAATGTTTGAAGATGTTTGTGTGTGTGTGTATGTATATGAGTGTGTGTGTGTGTGTGTGTGTGTGTGTGTGTGTGTGTGTGTGTGTGTGTGTGTGTGTGTGTGTGTGTGTGTGTATGTATATAATCTTATTCATCCACATTAATTTTTTTTTCACTTTAATTCCATGTCATCACGATTGAGACTGACATGGAGCTCGACGGAGACATATGCGGAAACTGATACGTAGTGAAGCCAAGGACTCGAACTCAGCTCAGATGTAATAAGTGAACAGTGACTTAAACCACTGCGCTATCAAGATTTGTGTGTGTGTGTGTGTGTGTGTGTGTGTGTGTGTGTGTGTGTGTGTGTGTGTGTGTGTGTGTGTGTGTGTGTGTGTGTGTGTGTGTGTGTGCGTTTGTATATGTGTAAACTTTCGCATGCTCTCCTGTTCCCACTTCATTATTGGTCTTATGTGTTATGGGATGCTATTGAACGCTCATAAGTGTTTGAAGATGTTTGTGTGTGTGTATATATATGTGTGTGTGTATGTGCGTGTGTGCGTTTGTATGTGTGTAAACTCTCTTATTCCTACTTCATTATTGGTCGCAAATGGTCCCATCACCATCAGGATATTGATTCGTTTCGTCAGACACTCCCGTTCTTTACCAAAGACTTGGAGAATGCATAGCGACCCGTTCTTGGCAGTCCAAATTAGGTGCTCGAGTGGATCAAAGGCTTTAACAAGGGTGATACAAACAAGGTCAACATATTAAAACAACAGGGCAGGACTCGCAGTAATGGGTTTAAACTGGACAAATTTAAACTTAAGAAGGAAATAGGCAAGAATTGGTGTACTGATAGGGTGGTCAACGAATGGAATAGACTTAGTAACCATGTAGTGAGCGCTGAAACTATCAGTTGTTTTAAGAAACGGTTAGACAACTTTATGGATGGGGATGACAGGTGGTGATAGATACGGAGCTGCCTAGTGTAGGCCTTATGGTCTCTTACAGTCTCCTTCATTCTTATGTTCTTATGTTCTTATGAGAAACCGGCCCATATTAGGGGAAAGAATAACATAGTAAACATGTAAACGACCATGACTGTGAAATTCGTCATTTGAGTTTGAGTATTATAAGCATTCATGACTTTGTTCCCACGCTTACTTATCAATTTTCGAACCCCCCTTTTTTTCTTAGGGGGGGGGATGAAGAAGGCTTTCGAGTCCTGAGTGCGTGTTGCGGACAAATGAACCTGATACAGTAGAGGTGACTCTTATGCTTGCTGAAGTGACATGTGGCAACTCCGTGTTTTTTTTCCGCGTGTTTCTGAGTAACAGTGTTTTTCGTTCTATTTTCCGTTTTGTCCCTTCTGACTCGCAATTAACCTCTGCGACCCCATTGAAACCGTTATCAGAAAAAAAAAACACGTATAGTCTACTCTTTACCTCATTCTAAAATATCTATGAATTACGGCTAACTCAATGCAGTGATGTGAAGAGGATGATAAAGCGATCTATCGCTCTGCAGTAAAATTGGTATCTATCTATATCAAAATCTTTTCCCCCTTATAACAGGGGTAGCTAAGTCAAAGGCACGTACCTGCTCCTACCCATTTCCTCTCATCTTAGCTCCTCATGGATGACGGGTTATCACTGTGTTCCGCCCACTGCTCTGTATCAGAAGCAATGCAGCAAGACACAGCTTATCCACAGCAAGGCCGCTTCACTTAATCGGCGACCCCTATCTTCGTCCCCTCATGCAGAAAAAGAGAAGACGGGGAGAAATACCTTCGGGCTGCGTCAAAATACCTTTCACACGTAAGCACCCCACTACCCCCCACCCCCGCCCCTCCATTCTTTGCATAACAGTATGATTTATACACAGCTACTCCCCACCCACTCACCCCTGCCTCCTGCTTTCTCTCTTCCATGCTCAACAGACATTCTCCTCTTTCTCAACGCCCCCCTTTACCCCATCTATCCATCTCATCCTCGGTCGTCCCCTTAAGTTCACTCCTTCCACCTTTGTCTTCCACACCTCTTTTAACGCCCCCTTCACCCCATCTATCCATCTCATCCTCGGTCGTCCCCTTAAGTTCACTCCCTCCACCTTTGTCTTCCACACCTCTTTCTCACTGCCCCCTTCACCCCATCTATCCATCTCATCCTCGGTCGTCCCCTTAAGTTCACATTCCCCACACCTTTGTCTTCCTCACCTCTTTTACTAATATTTCTTCCCTATTCTTTCCATGTGTACAAACCATCCCAATACTCTTTCATCAACCCTATCTGCAATCCACTTTTCCACTCCCGCTCTCCTACTCACCTCCTCGTTTCTCACTCTATCCAACCTTGTAACCCCTGCCATAATTCTAAGACATTTCATCTCAAACACATTAAAACTTTTCCTCTCTGCCTCTCTTAAATTCCAATTCTCTGCCCCATACAGTGCCGTCGGCACAATCACCCCGTCATACAATCTCCACTTTGTGTCCATTCCCAGATGCCTATTTCTCTTGACACTTTTTAATCTCCGAAAACATTTATTTGCTTCTCTCAATCTACAATTTACCTCCACCTCCACTCCTCCCTTTCCTGCCACATACAACCTCAAATACCCTAACTATCCACTTTCTCCAGCCTCTCCCTTTCCATCTCACTGTCATCCTCTGCCCTTGTACATCTCATCGCCTTACTTTTACCCATATTATTCTTCAACTTTCCCCCATCGTATACCTTCCCAAACCTCGTCATTAACTCCCTCAATCCCCCTTTGACCTTGCCAGAAGCGTAGTGTCATCAGCAAACAACAACTGGCTTACCTCCAGCTTTTCTCCATTTTCTTTAACCATCTCCAGTCCCCTGCCTATCACCCTCGCCTTTACCTCCCACACCACCCCATCCATGTACACATTGAACAACCATGGCGCCATGACACATCCTTGACACAGTCCCACTTTTACCTTAAACCACTCACTTTTTCTTTTTCCAATTCTAACATAGGTTCTACTACTCTCGTAAAAACTCTTGACTGGCCTTCACAGCTTTACCCTAATCCCATATATATGCAAAAGCTCCCACAATGCCTTCCTGTCCATCCTGTCATAATCCTTTTCCAAATCCATGAAGACTAAAAAAAAAACATCCTTATCTTTCTCTAAATCTTTCTCACATATCTGCCGTTTGTGGTAAATTGGTATAACCCATTTAAACATTTCTGTAGTCCACCAATATCACATTTGCTTCATGTGTCCTCAACCCCATCAAGAAATACAACGTGATCTCCCCAGGGGGAGGGGGCAATACTATGAAAAGCCATTGTTCATTTATTCAAGTATGAATATAGTAGCATTAATGGGATCAGTCTGTTAAGTGTAGTTGGTAAGGCATATGTGAGGGTGTTGAGATGAATAGGAGGGGAATGAGTGTAATAACCGGGGAAGATCAGTGTGGGGTTTAGGAAAAAAAAAAAGGTGTACTGATAGAATCTTCGTACTGAGAAAATCTGGACAAAATGCAAGGATGTCTTCTGAGAAGACGTATGACAGGAAGACACTAAAGGATGTGTTGTGGACATATATGAAATAAAAGGAAGACTATATAGTTCAGTCAATTTTTTAACTTAAGTAGAAGGGGTGTTGCGATTCTTAGGACATATAATGAGGAGGGAAGGGTTGGAAGAGGTGGTGATGACGGGAATGGTGGAGGGAAGGAGAGCAAGAGGAAAGCAGAGGGAGAAGTATATGGACGGGCTGATGAGGGCGACGGGAAAACAACTCAAACCAGCACAGATGTTACAAGTAACTAGGGACCGTGAACGGTGGCACTCCGTGGTTGCCGAAGTCCAAGAGGATATGGCACGACGGTAAGGTAAGGTAAGAAGGGGTGTGCTGATAGAATCTTCGTATTGAGACAGATATACGAGAAAATTTGGGCAAAAGGCAAGAATGTCTTCTGGGCTTTTATGGGTTTGGAGAAAACGTATGACAGGAAGTCACTAAAGGATGTGTTGTGGACATATGAAATAAGAGGAAGACTATATATTACAGTCAGACTTTTTTTTACGTAAGTAGAAGAGCTTGTGTTAGGGTAGGAAATGAAGAGAGTAAGTCGTTTGAGATGGAAATGGGGATATTAGGATTGTGGGATGGATTAAGGCTGAGTTGTACATACTTTGACCCGGCTATCCCTTTATAGGGGGTAAAGGGTTTTCTGGTATGTGTATGATATAGATATACTGTGGGGAGGTGTCTCGTTCTTACTCCCAATAGGTTTTAAAATCTATGCATATATTGTATATCATTATGTCCACACTCCAACAGAAATGTATCATACTAGTGAGACCACGTAGAGTAGTTGACTTCAACCTTAACCAAAAACGTTATCACTTTGGGTTATTTTCCTCCGACTGTTGGGACAGATTTGCAGCTCGTAGCTTTTGGGAAGGAATTTGATAAGCTGGAGGAAAATAATTTCCCTCTAGCATATCAAATAAGATTATATATAAATTATTGAAAAAAAAAAATGACATATTGATTTTACGGCGGAAAAAGTGCTGGAGGTGGCGGTACCGCCGATTAATTGTAGGTTGAAGGAAAAATAACCCATTGTGATAACGCCTTTGCACTACCACTTCTGTTGGATCTGCCTGTTAGTGCGGGATTCTACGCTTTTTATACAACACATTGGCCTGAGCCGTTTGCAATGGAGCCGCAATGAAAAATCATAGTCCAAAGGCACATCGATCTCCCAGGAGCTCGACATCGAGGACAAAGGAGTCCTGCTCCATTCAGACTCATAACCAATCATAAACAGAAAAGAGTACCGGTTGAGGGAGGGAAGGGATGGGAGTGGGGGAGGAACGATGAGTAGACGGGTAAGCGATGGGACATGGCAGACTGAAGGGAAAGGAAGGGAATGAAAGGGGAAGGCAAGGGGAGAGGAGATGTTCTGGGGAAGGTTTGGGAGTGAAGAGGAGAGGAAGGGGAGGAGAACGAGAGTAGGGGCATATTTGAGTAAAAGTGGGATTTTTTGTTCTTTTAGTGGTTTGCGTGGGTGTTACCCGCCCGGAGGTAGTTCGGAACAGGTCATATAAGAACCCAGGAGACGGTGTCCACGCTACAGCCACATCAGTGACGACACCCGGAAGATGCTGGCGCATCACGGTGACGTCACCAAGTCACCTTAGTTCTGAGGTGAACAGGGCCTTTACTCAGAGTAGATGCCCTTCCTATCCTCTGAGCCGCGGCCAGAATTCGAACAGACGCCGAAATCCCCACACTGTTACCTAACGCGCGCGGTACCATCGAGCCACGGCGGGCCCTATGGGTGGGTTGATTGAAAGAAATTGACAGTAGAAAGAAGTGAAAATGGGAGCAAATGGACGAGAAGGGGAGGTGAAAACGAGGTGATGCAGGGAGGGGGAGGAAGAAAGAGGACAAAACTGGCTTTAGGAGACGAGTGAGAAGAAAAAAAAAGAGCGAAAAGGAGGAGGTAAAAATCGCTAAGGTGTGAAAGAGTAATTAGAGAAGTGAAAAAGAGGATGACGAGAATGGGAATTGAGGAGGAAATTACAAAAGGAGAGGAGAAGGTTTCTGTCGATATCCATAGCAAAGCTGGATAAAAATTAATAAAGGGAAGATTAGATAGAGTAGAATTAAGTAGATGAATAAGTAGAAAAATACATAAACATGTAAATCAACAAGTAAACCGATTGATAGGGCATTATGCTGTATGATGTTGTTTGGGTGTTTCCGGTGGGTTGCATTGATAAAGTATGATGTCAAAGAGAGGAGACCCTTTGGTCTGTTGCGAGGCCGGATGCTGAAAGAAAATGAGATAACTCCATATTAAGCCAATAAAGCAAGAAAACTAAATAACCAATTGGCATATCACGGTGTTTTTCCAAATGAGTCCTAAAACTTCAGTCTATAGCACACTTCATCGCTACTACAAGGAATTCTCTCACTGATTATAATTATTGAATCTAATATTCTGATTATTTGAGCCCAGTATGTGTCGTTACGTTAGTATTTTGAATAAAAAATTACAATTCTAATACTACCACTTTCCTTTAAAGTCTTGAAGTATCACACCCCCTCCCCAATCACGATTTTGAGAGAAAACAGTTTAAATGTTTTAAGCTTTCATTGTATGATTTGTTCCTCATCTTTGGTATCAGTCTTCTATCTCGATTCTGCATCCTCTCCAGTCTGTCAGTTTCTCGGGGGGACCCATAGGGGAAATAGCAACTTTCACATGTAGGTGAACTAATGATTTATGTAACTGATTGATGATAGTTTGAAATTTTAAGTCAAAATATCATGTTATCAGTCCTGAAATTTTATTTTCTTTCTCTGAGATAAAAACACAACACTCTTAGTACATTAATCTGTACTACATTATCTCGCCTCTGTTGTAAGTTTCGATTTACAAAAATGAGAATCACTCAGTATTAAAGAGGTGTGTGTGAGTGTGTGTATCTGTGTGTATGCTTCTGTGTGGTCCACCACGGCCTTGTATCACGTGTTGGACTCGTGATCGACCACCATTACCCTCCCGGATGAGGGCTCAGAGCTCAAATATGGTCAGAGCTATGGAAATTGTCACGATTTTACACACACACACACACACACACACACACACACACACACACATACACACACACACACACACACACAAACACACACACACACACGCACGTACACACACACACACACACACTTCCAACTCCTTGCCCACCAGAGTTGGGGTGCCGGTTCGCAGTGCTGTGATGCTGAAACGTTTTTAGGCCTATGAAGGACTCGAACTAGGATCGCTGAATTAGCGGTCGAGAGTAGTACCACTGCATCGTTGAGCAGTGTGTGTGTGTGTGTGTGTGTGTGTGTGTGTGTGTGTGTGTGTGTGTGTGTGTGTGTGTGTGTGTGTGTGTGTGTGTGTGTGTGTGTGTGTGTGTGTGTGTGTGTGTGTGTGTGTGTGTGTGTGTGTGTGTGTGTGTATTCTATTTGCTACATTTATTCATTCAAACTAGAATATTTGTTATTGCGTGAAACTCTTACATCATTGTAGGTGTTGTGCATCCGTCTCTCTTATTTTTCTCTGTGAATCTTGAACGCGAAATTTAAAAGGAAGAGAAATTACCCAAGTAATGAGATCATGTGGAGGCAAAATGGTGTGAGGAATTGAGTAAAAAAAAAAAAAAAAAATTGTAAGCACGAAAAGACACCTCCTCTCTTTGATGCCAAACGATGATAAAAGAGAAGAGGGGAGGAGGAGGAGGAGGAGGAGTAGGAGGAGGAGGAAGAGGAGGTAGAACATAAGAAGAAGGAGAAGGGGAAAGAAGAGAAGAAGGAAGAAGAGGAGGAAGAGAAAGAGGAGAAAGAGGAGGAGGAGGAGGAGAAAGAAGGAGGAGGAGGAGAAAGAGGAGGAGGAGGAGGCGACAGAAGAGGAAGAGGAAGAGGAGGAGAAGGCGGGAGAAGAGGAGGAGAAAGAAGAGGAAAAAGAGGAGGAAGAGGAGGGAAAGAAGAAGAGAATAAGAAAAAGGAGGAGGAGTGGGGAGAAGAATATGAGGAGGGGGATGAAGAGGAGGAGGAGAAGGAAGAGAAGGAGGAGGAAGAGGAGGAGAAGGTGGGAGAGGACGAAGGGAAAGAAGAGGAGAAAGGGGAGGAAAAGGAAGAGGAGAATGAGGAAGAGGAGAAGAGTAGGAGGAGTGGGGAGAGGAGTAGGAAAAGGAGGAGGAGGAGAAGAAGGATGGAGAAGATAAAGAGGAAGAAGAGGAGAAAGAGGAGGAAAAGGAAGGGAAAGAAGACGAGGAGAATGAGTAAGAGGAGGAGGAGTAGGGCGAGAAGTAAAAGGAAGAGGAGGAAGAGAAGGAGGAGGAGGGAGAGAAGGAGCAGGAGGAGGAAGAGGAGGAAGAGAAGAAGCTGGGGGAAGAGGAGGAGGAGAAGGAGAGAGAAGTTGAGGTGAAAGAAGACGGAGGAAGAGGAGGGGAAAGAAGAAGAAAGAAGAGGAGAATGTGGAAGAGGGGTAGAAGGAGGAGGAGAAAGAGGAGCAGGAGGAAGAGGAGCAGGAGGAGGAGGAGAAGGAGGGAGAAGACAAGTGGAAAGAGGAGGAAGAGGAGGAAAAGGTAGGAAAAGAAGACAAGGAGAATGAGGAAGAGGAGGAAGAGGAAGAAGAGGAAGATAAGGAGGGAGAAGACAAAGGGAAAGAAGAGAATAAGGAAGAGGAGGAGGAGGAAGAAGAGGAAGAGAAGGAGAAGAGAGGACAAAGGGAAAGAAGAGAATGAGGAAGAGGAGGAGGAGGAGGAGAAGGAAGAGGATGGGGAGGAAGAGGAGAAGAATGGCTATTCCCGAGCGTTCACGGAAGAAAACAAGAGAGAGAGAGAGAGAGAGAGAGAGAGAGAGAGAGAGAGAGAGAGAGAGAGAGAGAGAGAGAGAGAGAGAGAGAGAGAGAGAGAGAGAGAGAGAGAGAGAGAGAGAGAGAGAGAGAGAGAGAGAGAGAGAGAGAGAGAGAGAGAGAGAGAGAGAGAGAGAGAGAGAGAGAGGGAAAGAGAGAGAGAGAGAGAGATAAAAGCAAATGTCAACCGTGGAAACGAGAACGACAACTGATACCAGTTCGCTGTCGATGTCCTCCCGCCTGCCCGAGGTGGTTCTGCCTCCCGTCGACCTTGACACTGATGAGGGAGAAGCAAGTAAAGTTCGGAGGCGATGTGATGGCGACCGCGACAGGATAGACACTCCGAGCGAGGAGGAGGAGGAAGAAGAGGAGGAGGAGTAAGAGGAAGATAAGAGAGAGGAGGAAGAAGAAGGGGAGGAGTAAGAGGAAGAGGGGATAGAGGAAGAAGAAGAAGAAGAAGAGGAGGAGGAGGAGGAGGAGAGGGGGTTACAAGGAGTTACATAGACAAACGAACAGCAACAGACCTATTGGTCCTTACATAGATGTTTCGGGAGGAGGAAGAGGAGGAGGAAGAGGAAGAGGAGGAGGAGGAAGAGGAGAGGAGGAGGGAACACGAGCCGTCTTCCACGCCTTCCATTCTCACCCCCCCCCACCTCTCCTTGGGGAAGTCCCACTTCAAGGAAAAGTAACGAGGACTCTGAGACACGTCCGCCGACAAATTGCAATAATTGCTCCGGGGCAGGAAAAGTAGAGGAACTGAATCTTCATCATCGCGGTTCACAGAGTCCCTCGTCCATTAACCTTCTTTACTTCGAAGTCTACGAGTCCTCTTCCAGGCAGACACCCGAGTCATCTGATATTGCCAGGCTGTGGCTCGTAGGACATAAAGGCTCTCCAACTCCAAGATGGCGACATGAATAACGATGTTACTCCCATTAAGGATAAGTAGGACATCGCATACTCCAGGAGGTGCCAACTCGAAGAGTGCTGACCCAAGGGCTCGAGGACCAACGCCCAATAAACTGAAGGTCAACCTCGACTTCGGGCCAGATATTCCGTCCCTTCGGCAATGTCAACTCTGTCAAGGACGACGCAGTCCTCAGGGGTGTGATGGAATGCGCCGAGAGGGGCGTGAGCGACAGGACGAACATCAAGCCGCGAAGGTCGGTGTTGTCGACCTCGGGAGGGAGGGAGCGAGAAAGACTTAGATAGATAGATAGATAGATAGATAGATAGATAGACAGATAGATAGATAGGTAGATATATAGATAGGTATATAGATAGGTAGATAGATGGGTAGATATATAGGTAGATGAATAGATAGATAGATAGAAAGAGAATTAGAGGGTGGGGGAGAAAGCGTACGCGCGCGTGTGTGTGTGTGTGTTTGTGTGTGTGTGTGTGTGTGTGTGTGTGTGTGTGTGTGTGTGTATGTATGTCTGTGTGTGTGCGTGTGTATTTAGCTAATTGTATTATACAAAAAATTATCAACGCCCGTTGGGGCCCTTCTCTACTCTCCATTTTATCACACCTAGCTTCAAATGAGTGAGTGTATGCGTGCATGTGTGTGTGTGTGTGTGTGTGTGTGTGTGTGTGTGTGTGTGTGTGTGTGTGTGTGTGTGTGTGTGTGTGTGTGTGTGTGTGTGTGTGTGTGTGTGTGTGCGCACGCACGCGCGCTCTCGAACTTGTCTCCATGCAGTGGAAGGCCGGAGGTAGGAAGGACCTGGAGCAGCAGCACCAGTTTGAGGAACAGACAGAGGGGACAGGGACACCGACGGGTCTCCTGTAATGAGATTTCCTATCACAGGCGGGTCTGGTGGAGCCTCGGCAGGCGCAGAGGGACTCGGGAGGTGAGAGAGAAAGGGAAGGCATATGAAGAGCGAACTCGAAAACTGAAAGGTAATGACAAACATGAACTGGGCACGAGACTGACAGAAATAGAAATGGAGGCGATATGCGGGAGAGCTTTTGTGTGTGTGTGTGTGTGTGTGTGTGTGTGTGTGTGTGTGTGTGTGTGTGTGTGTGTGTGTGTGTGTGTGTGTGTGTGTGTGTGTGTGTGTGTGTGTTTGTATGTGTGTGTGTGTGTGTGTATGATTCTACACGATCATTTGCTGGAATTATGATCGACAGCTACTAGCTTTCTGGATGAGAGCTCAGAGGTTATATATGGCTCGATCTATGGGTAATGTTATGACCTTACTCATACACACACACACACAAACGGACACACACACACACACACACACACACACACACACACACACACACATGAACACACACACACATGAACACACACACACACACACACACACACACACACACACACACACACACACACATACATACTCATACACACACACACAGAGTAACATTCAGCTCATTGCCCAACAGAACATGGTGCCGGTTTGCAGTGCTGTTATGGTTTTCAGCTCTGGGCGGGGACCGAACTCAAGACCGATGTAAAATACTTTCCTGTTATATGTTTGTTTAAGCACTATGAGGGTTTGGATTGGCGGACGCATACGCCTCAGTCTTCAATGAAAGGTTTCAATGGTCACAATTATATAGATAGTAACGTCCAACTCTATCGATCCTTGACACTCAGTAGTGCATCAGTCCACGCTTGTCAAGCACTTAGTCAAGAGTTCTTAGGCAATGATGGTCCTCTTCAGACATCAGAATGTCCTGAATGAGCGTGGAAAGGGTTGTGTTGAGTTTCGTAACGTGGGTAAACAAACCTCAGGTTGAGACATGACTTTGAGTTCCTCTTCAAACCAAGATCCTCATGTCAGTTTCCTCTATTCCATATAGCTTGACCACTATCATCGAGTCATCTCTTTCTTTCTTTTCTTTTTGATGATATTACATCCATTTTCTTTTATTTCTTTTCGTACGTTTTATCTCAAAGGGTAGGAATTGGTTTGGTCACGGTTTTCAGTATTCCTTCGACTTTACAAAGGATTTCAAAGGATTACAAAGGAAGAGCATGTCGACAGGGGACCTTTTGGTCTATAACTAGGTCGGATGCTGGAAAAATAATAATATATAAGTAGAAAAAATAGATAAACGGATAATGATGAATAATAAAAAGCAAACACAAATAACAACAATGTATGATAAATAATAAAATAATAGACAATAAAAATAATCAGATAAATAATTATAGATAAATAAAAAAAATAGTAAGCATTATAGCATATTGCTTAGGTGTTTATCTGAATGAATCATAAAACTTCGAACTGTATTACATTGCACTGCCTCTGCAAAAAGTTTATTTCATTCATTTACTACACGGTTGGCGAATTTGTTTCTATCCACTTCCAAATTAAAGCTACTTCCAGACAGTTTGAGACCATTATTTTTTGTCTGATTTGAATCCAGTGTAAACATTTCGTCACTTTTGATGTTGTCAACTCCCTTTAGACTTTTAACCCATTCAACTCCGATGACAAGATGTCTTGTCATTTGGTCAAATAAAACAAAAAATCATAATAAAACAACAAAATGTTTGATGATCAAACAGCACCAGAAAAATATGACGTCGTCAGTCCTCCTCGAGGAGGACTGACGACGTCATATTTTTCTGGTGCTGTTTGATCATCAAACATTTTGTTTTTATTATGATTTTTTGTTTTATTTGACCAAATGACAAGACATCTTGTCATCGGAGTTGAATGGGTTAAGGACCTGTATCAAATCACCCCTAAATCTACTTTTTTTTTTTTTTTTTTGAGAGAGAGAGAGAAAATAGATTCACGTGTTTTAGTCAATTTTTGTATGATTTACTTCTGATATTTGGAATAAATTTTGTGGCTCGCCGTTGTATTTTTTTCCAAACTGTCAATGTCTTTAATGAAATTCGGTGACCATGCGGATACAGCATATTCCAAATGTGGAAGAACTAAGTATTTACATAGTTTGATAATGACAGATGGACTTTTAAAACCAAAACATTGCTCAAACAATCTCAGAATCTTATTTGCTTTCTCTGAGGTGAAAATACACTGCTTAGATGATTTGAGATCATTACCGTTAATTATGCCGAGATCCTTTTCACTATCCACATTTGTTAACGATTTTCCAAATAACCTGTAATCGTACTTATTTCTATTTTTACCTAGGTGCATAACTTTACGCTTACTTATGTTAAATCTCATTAGCCACTTTTCAGACCATTGCTGTAGTTTATCTAAATCATCTTGAATATCTAATTGGCTTAAGTGATCATTTGCCATTCCTTACATTTTTGTATCATCAATAAATTTGAAGACAATAGATTTTAGTCCGTATGCTATATCATTTATATATATACTATAAATAGAAGTGGACCAAGGACGAAACCCTAAGGAACTCCACTCGTAACATTTCTCCATCTAGAAGTTTTGCCATTTAGAACAACTCTCTGTTTACGATCGTTTAACCAATTACTTGTCCAGCTTAATAGGCTACCACTAATTCCGTGTGAAGCTAATTTAGCAAGTAGTCTTTCGTGCGGGACGGTATAAAAGGCCTTTGCAAAGTCCAGATATATTAAATCTATATATATTTTTTTGTCATAATTTGAGATGACTGTGTTGTAGAATTCGAGTAGGTTAGTCACACAAGAACGCTTTCGTCTGAATACATCCTGGCTAACATTTATTAAACAATTAATTTGCAAATGTTTCCTACGACTGTCGTTAAACTTATAGGCCTGTAGTTGGTTGACTTCTTTTTGTCACTCTTAGGACATCTGATGTGACTGATTTTTTTTTTAATAATTTCTAATGGAACGACAATCTTGTCTTTCAATTCCCTCAAGATTCTGGGATACCAACCTTCAGGCCTTGGTGTTTTATTAACTTTGAGTTTTTCTATACATCTTTTGATTTTTTCTTTTGTTATATTTACAGTAGTGAATGAGTTTTTCCTAGACGTATCACAGGCTTCAGTTAGGAGTTCACTTTGATGTGTTTCGTTTACAAATACTGGGCTAAAGTTTAAAATATTACACATTCCTTCATTCGAATATTCAATTTGATCGTCAGCAGATAAAGGTAGGCCAATGTGATTCCTAGTAACCTTTTTATCTCTAATGTAACTATAGAATTCTTTAGAATTCTCTTTACATTTATCAGCAATACTCATTTCGTATTGTCACTTTGTTTTTTATCGTCTTTTTTAAATGCCTTTGTATTATCACATAGCTTTGATAGCCGTCAGGTGCGGAGCCCATACAACAACTGAGTCAAGCATTATATATATATATATATTTATATATATATATATATATATATATATATGTGTGTGTGTGTGTGTGTGTGTGTGTGTGTGTGTGTGTGTGTGTGTGTGTGTGTGTGTGTGTGTGTGTGTGTATTTACCTAGTTGCATTTACCTAGTTGTATCTTACGGGAAGGGGAGCTACGCTCGTGGTGTCCCGTCTCTGTATCTCGCCATATCTAATTTACTCTTAAATTCTTGTATTGTTTTTGCACACACTATTGTTTCGTCTGGCTTGTTCCATACATTTGCCACTCTGTGGGGAAAGCTGTTTTTTCAGGTCTCTTCTATAACTGTCCTTCTTGAGTTCTATGTCCTCTTGTGTTTCTCTTATCCCAATTTAGTAAGTCATCTCTATCAAGGACTTCCACACCTCTCATAATTCTGTAGATGATCAACAAGTCGCCGCTTTCTATTCTGTGTTCCAGAGTCGGTAGTTCTAGTTTTGACACCCTTTCTCCATATGACGTTTTTGATAGTGTTGGGGGCCATCTTCGTAGTTGCTCTCTGGATTATCTCAATTTTCCTTATATTCTTTTTGGTACTGGGTGACTATAGTGTCGTTGCGTACTCAATTTAAGCCTTATCAGTGTGACCAGTATTTTGTCTACCATTTCTTCATCCAAGTAAGTAAAAGCCGCTTTTATTGATCTTAGTAAGTTATAGGTTACGCCGACAATTTTGTTTATGTTTGTTAGGGGACATATCTTTTGTGATGATCACCACAAGGTCTTTTTCAGATCCCATTTTCGTTACTTCCTTTTCACCAATTTTATATTGTCCTAATATTCCTTTTCTACTTTTTCCAAATTCCATTATGCTACATTTTTTAATGTTGAATTCCACTTCCCACTTCTGACTCCATTCCCAGACCCTGTTTAGATCTCTCTGTAGTGAGTCACAGTCCATTTTTCTTTAACAATTTTGTATCATCTGCAAAGAAACTCATATAACATTCCACACCTTCGTCCATGTCATTCAAAAATATAGCAAACATTACTGGAGCCAATACTGATCCTTGTGGAACTCCACTAATTACTTCTCCTCAAGTAGAACTCTTATCTCTGAGCACTACCCTCATTTTTCTTCCATGCAAAAAGTACTCCATTCATTTCAGTATACCTTGTATCCCTCCTGTCGTTTCCAGTTTTCTTAATAGTTTTTTTTATGTATTTTATCAAAATGTTTTTGTAGATCTAGGAACGTACAATCAGCTCATCCGTCCCTTTCTTGTATTATTTCTAGTAGTCTTTAGTAAAAACAGATAAATTTTGTGGTACATGATCTTCCCTGTCTAAATCCGAATTGTCTCTGATTTAGAATCTTGTTCTCCTCCAGATGTTTTATCTATCTGATTTTTATAACTTTTTCACAAATTTTAGCTACCGTGCTTGTAAGGGGAACCGGTCTGTGATTTGTTGGGTCTTCCTTATTTCCTCCTTTATAAATTGGTACGATATCAGCATTTTCCCAGTCTTCTGGTATTTTTCCTTCTTTGAGTGAGTAACTTATTATGTTATATATTTTGTCTGTTAGTTCTTCTTTACATTCTTTTAATATTCAATATGCTATTCCATCCGGGCCGTGGGATTTCCTGATATCAAGGTTTATCATTTGATCCATTATTTCTTTGCGTATTACTATTATTTCCCTCGTGGAGGCGAGGGGGGGGGGTCACTTCTCTCCCTTCATCCCGATGTTGTATTTTTTCTTTAGTGAAAACCGGCTTGAAGTGTTTGCTCATGACTTCAGCCATTTCTGCATCTTCTGTGCATTCTGTAATCCCTTGGCGTAGTTTCACTATTTCCTGTTTATTTTTAGTTTACCATTTACCTATCTGTAGAATAGTTTTGGCTGATCCTTACGTTTTTCTACTATGTCTTTTTCATAGTTTCTTTTTTTCCTGCGTATTTTTACATATCTGTTTCTTTGATTGATATATATTTGCCACTTTCTAGGCTTTTTGTCTTTTCTCCATCTTTTCCAAGCTTTACCTCCTCTGAAGAGTTAAACACCATATGAGGACGGAGCCTTTATTTGTACGACATTTCGCTTATTACAGGTTTTTCAAGTACAACTTAAATTTGAAAAAGCTGTAATAAGCGAAACGTCGTACAAATAAAGGCTCCGTCCTCATATGGTGTTTAACTCGTCAGTCTTGTCGGCAACTGCCACTTTCATGAAAATTGATCTCTTCTGTCTTTCGCTTAGTATACACATTTTCCTGTTTTTGTTTTGGCACATATTCATCCACTCCTTCTTTGTAGATTTTCATAACAATCATCCATTCTTCTTCTACTTGTGTTTCTTCCTTGTAGATTTTTTTCCAGTTTGCTTTAAGAAAAAAATTCCTAAGTTTCTCAAAGTCCATTTTACTATACGTCAGTCTTTCTTTTCTGTGTTTCTCATTTCTCTTTATATACATTTCCTACTTTAGTTCCAACTTTAGTAGTATGTGGTCACTCTTTGCAATTGGTGTCTTGTGCGTGCGTGCGTGTCTGTGTGTATGCATGTATGCATGTATATTTGTATATATGTTTATATTATTTTCTCCCTGTGCATAAAGTGAAAAGTCAATGTGTTTCTGTTTCACCAATGATTTTGCTGACATGTTTGTCAGATCCTTCGTTTGGTTCTGCAACTGACTCGATTTCTCTTTTGAGTATTCCATTGATGGTCCTTTTGAGCTGTGAGTGTGTGTGTGTGTGAGACAGAAACGAAATCAGAAACAGAGAAAGAACGAGAGCGAGCGAGCGAGATATATATATACATATATAGAGAGAGAGATAGAGAGAGAGAGACGGAGAGAGAGAGAGGCTTGCTAATTCCACTAGCTGTTCAAACGAAGGGTCACAACCAATTTCAAAGCATAAATCCCAATAGACTATTTGAACGCAGAAAGAAAATAAAGAATTAATTATAATTGAATGTAAAAAACGCGCAAACACGCCAACAAGCGCATACACACACACACACACCCACACACACACACACACACACACACACACACACACACACACACACACACACACGCACACACAAATAAGAAAACTAATTGGTAGACATGACAGAGTACTGCTGAGGTGTTTGGTTTTCTCTGAAATATATTACATGTTATCCTTCTTAAAAGAATTTTATTTTATTCACTAACCACGCGCTTGTCAAGTTGTTTCTACCTACTCCTATATTACATCTTAGCCCTGAAAAATCATGCGCTGGTGGAGTTATCGGTAGAAGGATTAAAAAGGATTACAAAGGCGGAGCATTCCGAAAGGAGACCATTTGGTCCATATCTAGGTCGGATGAGAAAAAATCATAAGAATTACAAATAAATGAATAATTGAATAAATATAAACTATAATAATGCAAATAATAAATAAAGTACATAGATATATGCATAGGTATAGTTAACTAATAAACTGCTCTAGATTATGGTTCGAGATGCTAGATGATCATTACCTCAGTCAGTTCCTGGTCAGTATGTCAGTATGAACAAATATGGTCAATATGGATCATTATCATTCATAAACTCGTTCAGCAAACTAAGTTGCTTCAGTGGACATTAAGGCCAAATACTTCGTTATTAATCATTCGGTGACTTTTCTCCTTTTAATTTGTTTCTATTTCGATGGATTTGTGGATCGTTATTTCTACTTTCAACTCTTCCTTTCAGTTGCTGTCTATGATGACATGTGATGGTGTTCAAGTCCATTGACCCCTCTGGCTTTAATCACAGATTTTGTTCCTGACCTATTGTGGAATTTTCATCCTCTCTATCTCCCTGTTTTTTTTATGCCCCCCCCCAAAAAAAAAAGAGCTTTATATTTTATTTTATTCTACCCCGAAAGATCATCACCTCCTTCCGTACTGGCTGGTACTTGTTCTTCTCCTCTGGTTGCCGTCAGACTATTTTATTCATCGGTGCCAGGTGTGATCCCTGTGGCACTCCACGTGTCACCTCTCTCCTCTCCAGTGAGCCTTCCTCTGATTGCTGCTCTCATGAGTCTTTGATGTCCCCCTTGTTTTCCAATTTCCATAGCAGCCTCTTTTGTGGTACTCTGAGAAAGAGAGAGAGAGAGAGAGAGAGAGAGAGAGAGAGAGAGAGAGAGAGAGAGAGAGAGAGAGAGAGAGAGAGACTGTGTATGTGTGCGCATAAGTGTTTGTACATGATGCACACATCTATGAACGCGCACACACACACACACGCACACACACACACAGACAGACAGATAGACGGACAGACAGGCAGACAGGCAGACAGACAGACAGACACACACGCACACACACACACACGCAGACAGACAGACAGACAGACAGACAGACAGATAGACAGACAGACACACACACACACACACATACACACACACGCACGCACACACACACACGCACGCACGCACACACATACACACACATGCATTCACATACACACACACACACACACACACACGCACACACACACACACACCTTCTTGACCATCAGAAGTGGAATGCTTGAACTTAGTTCACTGAATTAGCGGTCGAGAACGGTACTAGTGTACCGTCGAGCCGTCTATGTGTGTGTGTGTGTGTGTGTGTGTGTGTGTGTGTGTGTGTGTGTGTGTGTGTGTGTGTGTGTGTGTGTGTGTGTGTGTGTGTGTGTGTGTGTGTGTGTGTGTGTGTGTGTGTGTGTGTGTGTGTGTGTGTGTGTGTGTGTGTGTGTGTGTGTGTGTGTGTGTGTGTGTGTGTGTGTGTGTGTGTGTGTGTGTGCCAAAGGGCCTCCAAAGGGCCGAGCAAAGCTGTCCTGATTATTAATGGTTAACACGATCTCGCGTAAATATGAAAGTTATGTAATAATACAGAGAGGTTTAAAAAAGGCAATAGAAAAACGAAAACGACAATACGAAATGAACATCGCTGAGAAATCCAAAGAGAATCCCAAAGAATTCTATAGTTACATTAGAGATAAAAAGGTTGTTAGGAATCACATTGGTCCACTATTATCTGCTGACGGTCAACTTGAATATTCAAATGAAGGAATGTGTAATCTCTTAAACAATTATTTTAGCTCGGTATTCGTAAACGAAACACCTCAAAGTGAATTCCAAACTGAAACCTGTGAAAAGTCTGGGGTAAACTTACTCACTACGGTAAATATAACAAAAGAAACAATTAAAAGGTGTATAGACAAACTCAAAGTTAACAAAACACCAGGGCCTGACGGTTGGCATCCAAGAATCTTAAAGGAAATGAAAAATGAGATTGTTGTTCCATTAGAAATTATTTTCAAGAAATCCATCATATCCGGAGATGTCCCAATAGAATGGAAGCTAGCTAACGTTACTCCCATATTCAAAAAAGGTGACAAAAAGAAACCAAATAACTATAGGCCTATTAGTTTGACTTCGATCGTAGGAAAAATAATGGAAACTATCATCAGAGATGCTATCGAATATCATTTAGAAAGTAACCGTTTGATAAATGATAGCCAACATGGTTTCAGACGGAAACGTTCTTGCGTGACTAACTTACTCGAATTCTACAACACAGTTATCTCGAATTATGACAAAAGAAACAATATAGATTTAATATATCTAGACTTTGCAAAAGCTTTTGATACCGTCCCACACGAAAGACTACTTACTAAATTAGCTTTGCATGGAATAAGTGGTAGCCTATTAGGTTGGACTAGTAATTGGTTGAAAGGTCGAAAACAGAGAGTTGTTTTAAATGGAAAAACTTCTGGATGGAAAAGTGTTGCAAGTGGAGTTCCTCAGGGTTCCGTTCTTGGGCCACTTCTATTCATAGTATATATAAATGATATAGACCATGGACTAAAATCTACTGTTTCCAAATTTGCTGATGATACAAAACTGTGCGGAGTGGCAAATGATCACTCAAACCAATTAGATATTCAAGAAGATTTAGATCAATTACAGCAATGGTCTGAAAAGTGGCTAATGAAATTTAATACAAGTAAATGCAAGGTAATGCACATAGGTAAAAATAACAGCAAGTACGATTACAAGTTATTTGGAAATTCGTTAACAAAAGTGGATAGTGAAAAAGATCTCGGCGTAATTATCAGTAACGACCTCAAATCATCCAAGCAGTGTATTTCAGCCTCTGAGAAAGCAAATAAGATTCTGGGATTGATTGCGCGATCGTTTGATTTCAAAAGTCCATCACTCATTAACAAGCTATATAAATCGTTAGTTCGTCCACATTTGGAATATGCTGTTTCCGTATGGTCACCGAATCTCATTAAAGACATTGACAGACTGGAAAAAGTACAACGGCGAGCCACAAAACTGATTCCAAATATCAAAAATAAATCATACGAAAATCGACTTAAGCACATGAATCTGTTTTCCCTAAAAAAGCGTAGACTCAGAGGTGACTTGATACAGGTCTTTAAGATTTTAAAGGGAATTGACAACATCAAAAGTGACAAAATTTTCACATTGAATGAGAATCAGACAAGAAACAATGGTCTCAAACTATCCGGAAATAGATTCAATTTGGAAGTAGGTAGAAACAACTTTGCCAACCGTGTAGTTAATGAATGGAATAAACTTCCTGCACAGGTAGTGCAATGTAGTTCAGTTCGAAGCTTTAAGAATCATTTAGATAAATACCTAAGTAAGATGCTGTAATGATTATAATTTATATTATTATTATTTTTTTTTTGTTATAATTTGTCTGTCTGATTTTCATTTATCATTAGTTATATGTCAATTTATTATCATTTACTATTTACCTGTTTGTTTGTTATTCAACTATACCAATGCATTTATTTATGTATTTTAATTGTTATTTACATTGTTATAGTTTTAATTTATTATTAATATGATTTTTTTTTTTTTTTTTTTTTTTTTTTGCATCCGACCTAGATATGGATCAAAAGGTCTCCTGTCGGCATGCTTTGCCTTTGTAATCCTTTGTAATAATCTTCACATCAAATAAATTACCTGTCACTAATTATTCCGCCCGTTTATTCCATGGCTCTATAATTCCATCACTACCTTCCTCCCTCTCTCTCCCACTCTCTGTCTCTCTTGATGTAAATGTATGTATGTATGTATGTATATATATATATATATATATATATATATATATATATATATGTATATATGTATGATATATATATATACATATATATATATACATACATACCGTATACATACACACACGCACACACACACACACATACACACACACACACACTCCAAATCTCGTGGGCGGGGAGTTTGGTGTGTGTGTGTGTGTGTGTGTGTGTGTGTGTGTGTGTGTGTGTGTGTGTGTGTGTGTGTGTGTGTGTGTGTGTGCGTGTAAGGTCAAAGCATTACCCACAGATCGGTTATATATGAGCTGTGAGTTTTCTTCCGGGAGGGAAATAGTTATCGACCACGAGTCCAACATGTGACCCAAGACCATTGTGAATCACACACACACACACACACACACACACACACACACACACACACACACACACACACACACACACACACACACACACACACTCACATATATATATATATATACACAAAATCTGCTTTTTCTGTCGATGGTACGTCTGAGGGCGTTGGATTGCAGTTTACCAGCTCTTCTACCCTCGTAATGTTTGAGGACAGGTCTGCCTGACCCAGGAATTGACTAGGGGAACCTTTCAATCTCTACCGAGAGGTGGTGGTAGGTTCTGGGTGGTAAAAATCCAATAAGAAGAGAGTCATCGTTGGTCCTTCGCCGCCCAGCGGGTGCCACAGAGATGCTGAGACTCTTTTGGTACACGAAAGTGGCCAAGACTCCTCATGAAGCCAAAGGACCCGCTGACGAGAAGGAGGCGTCTCCAAGACATTCGAAGATGAGCTATGCTGCGAGCCGAAGCTCGCCTCTAATGCCCTCCTCTTCCTCTTCCTCTTCCTCCTCCTCCTCCTCCTCCACGGCCATGTCCGGGAATGGATTCACGTCACGCCACATCAGCTGTGACGTGGGGGAACTGCCACTTTGCAGCCGCCGACCGCCTGTCTGTCCCGCGGTTCTGCGCGGAAGCTGAGAGCCCCGGTACAGGATGAGGAGGTTCTGGTTGTGCTCGGTATCATCGTCAGGCAACAATTACGTGCTGGTCAGAACACTTGCTGCAGCAATCAGGGCACAGGTTGCGTGTGTGTGTCGGGAACAGTTGTTTGTTCGTGGGAAAAGTGGTAGAGTATATATGCATACGTACCTATACACAAACATACACATGTGCGTGTACTTATAAACATACATATACCTACACACACACACACACACACACACACACACACACACACACACACACACACACACACACACACATATATATATATATATATATATATATATATATATATATATATATATATATATATATATATACTACTTTTCTAGGTAACCCTAATGATAACGAAATGACGGAGAGGCAGAGGGTGGGGTGGGGCTACGTCATTAGAGCCAATGGCATCCAAGATCAAAACAGTTAGTGTGTCAGTTGCTTATAGGTGTCCAATTACCATTCACGTTACTGGTCACCCCACAAGTATTGATTCTGCTCTAAGTATTGCACAATATCCGGGGTATTCGCCCCCCTCCCCCCCGCGTCACCCCGACTGACAGTCGCTCCCGCGCCCACCGCCCCCCGCCCCACGCTACCATCACCATAAACATCCTATTTGCTCCGGCGCATAAGGACGGGAATCATTGCCGTTTCTGGAGAGTAATCACCCTTACGAACGCTCCTTTTCAAACCCCCGGTGGTATTGACAAAGGGGCCTTACCTGGTCCTTGCCCAAGCGTAAGGGTGAGATTCGATTCAAAGTAGATGAAGCAATCGGCTAAGAGAAGATTATCCCTCTCAAGCTATGAACCGTCCATGAAAATTGAACATCAAAAGTTATCAATCATATCCCGGTGAGATAGCAGTGCAGGACAGACAGAATGAGAGAGAGAGAGAGAGAGAGAGAGAGAGAGAGAGAGAGAGAGAGAGAGAGAAAGAAAGAAAATAAAGAGAGCTTCTTGTTGTAGGATGAGCTAATTGGTAGGTGGCGGATGTTTGGGTCGTTATGATCTCTCTCTCTCTCTCTCTCTCTCTCTCTCTCACTCTGTCTCACTCTCTCTCTCTTTCTCTCTGTCTGTGATGCCAACAGATGACTGGTGAAGGTTATGACGACAGTGAAGGAGGTCAGGCGTTTAACTTCCCACATGGCACCGTAGATCAGCGTATCTCAACCCTTTTACCCTTGCTTAACCTTTAAGATAGATTGCATGTCTCAAGGAACCCCTGCGCAAAAAAAAAAGAAAAAAAATATATATATATATATATATATATATATATATACCATATCTTTCTCATTTTATTTTCATCGTAATAATAGGTTAGATAGGATGATGTCTATATTACATTATTACAATAACCAAGAATATGTCGGGCATGTTTAGTTATATTACGTATATGAAATTAGATAAAAAATCCAAAGTGCATTACCTTATCTTACTTGTTCTCGCGGAACCCTTAGGGACCTTTTGCGGAACCTCAGGGTTCCGTGGAACCTTAAGGTTGAGAAACGCTACCATAGATTAAGGTGGTCGAGGGTTAGGTGTCAAAGGATGCGGGTGTGGGGGTAGGGGTGGAGGTGGTGGTGGGTTTAGATTTTTTTTTTTTTTTTCGAAATTCGGGAGTGAAGAATCACTCCCACGGGCTTTGTTTGAGCCCGTGCGGTGGTGTTTATGTAAGGCACACCTTGTGGAGAGGAGGTGGAATAGTATAGCTAGTCAGAGGGTGATAGGGGGCAGTAGAAAAGAGAAGCTGCGGCTGCTAGAGCGGCGGTGGACGCTCTAGCAGCTGACGGAGCTCATAGGGGCTTTGGAGGCGGCAGAGGCGGCTCACAAGACCTTGAGGGGGAGCCGGTGGTCCTCGTCTGAGGAAAGAGGTGGCGGGGCAATCGCTCAGGTAGTGGTGGAGGTCGGCATTTTCTTCATGGCAGTGGTTGCACCGGCGGTCTTCTATGGTGCTCTGGGGATTAAGTTGCCAGAAGCAACGGTCCTCAAGACGTAACCTGAAAAGCAGCTTTTCTAGCCTTCTGGGAGTGGAGCGGGGGAAGTTGACCTCGATCGGCACAGTCTCGCCTGTCGGTAGTCAAAACATACAGCAGGCATGCTGTATGCTACATGCTATACTGTATGTTATGCTGTGCACTGTATACTAGGCATACTATGATAAAGGAAAATTTCCTTTCAGTTGAATAAAATCACTCAACGGCAACAAGAATAAATATGTAACATAAGAACATAAGAATAGAGGAGACTACAAGAGACCATAAGGCCTACACTAGGCAGTTCCATGTCCCTTACCATCTGTCATTCCTATTCATAAAGTTGTCTATTCTTTCCTGAAGACAACCAATTGTCTATTCCATTCATTAGCCACTTTGTTGGTAAAACAGTTCTTGACCAATTCCTTCTTAAATCTAAAATTGTCCAAAAATGAGTGAAAGAAAGATATATATATATATATATATATATATATATATATATATATATATATATATAGAGAGAGAGAGAGAGAGAGAGAGAGAGAGAGAGAGAGAGAGAGAGAGAGAGAGAGAGAGAGAGAAGCTGAGATAAAACGAAATGTGTTGTAGACAAAGGCTGCAAAAAATTGATAAAGTCACAGACGATTAGACTGTTGCTGCAGATGAGGAAGAAAATCATTCAATATGAGGAAGAGGAAGAGGAGGAAGAGTGGAGGAGGAGGAGGAGGAGGAGGAGGAGGAGGAGGAGTAATAGAAAGTTCTGTTGCATTGCCTTGCAGTAACGGCAAAAATTATTTTCAGTTAATTAGGTTTAAAAATATTACTCTACTTGCGGTCAATACCCAGCAAAAGCAAATGCACAGCCCGTCAATAGCAGTGAGCGAGTTAATCAGAAGTTATTTGGTTTCTCTCATTATCGGGTTTTTAATTTTTGCCATGAAGGTCATCGTCAATGTTTTGTTGATATAACTATAACTCCCGCTGCCTTTAACTATTAATTATATTAATGATTTTCGTTATTATTATGATGATTAATGTTTAGAGTTTGTAATATTTTTCCTTAGTGTCTTATTTCATCATTATTTTAATCCTTACATTTCCTTTTACTATATATAGAAGCTGC
>NC_134786.1:16953937-16981437 GCF_046742065.1 Oratosquilla oratoria | reverse complement strand
GGAGGTGACAGGTCTGAGTCCACCAGTCAGGTGCGGAAATGGTGACACGTCACTTTAGGTGTGGATGGTGTGAGATGGCCATAGCTTGGTCAAAGAGGCTCGTGTCTTGAAGGAAATTGCGAAAAGAAGATAAGGATATTGGAGATGGATTTCTTAATATGACTTGCAATGAAATCTTTGTTTGAAGAGGAAGATGGGAAATCTATAGGAGGTTGTTTTGGGAGATTAAGTAGACAGAGTATTTAACTTAAACTTGTGATGTTGTATGAGGGGTATCAAAGGGGTAAGTGGATACCATCATGAGTTATAAGAGACCTATATATAAGACGACAAAATCCTCTGTGTTTCATGAGCGTACCATTGATATCACAAAGCATCGGTTCTCTTGATGGGAATAGGGTCGTTAGATTGAGAGAATTTTGATTGTCTTCAAATTGTTCCTTGGGTGTTCTTATCAGTCTTTTTGATAAATTTTTGAAGTGTGGAGTGGAGGGGAAGAGTTTTATGAACGCATGGGATAGAAAGCGTCGACAACGGACGATACCACCTCCCGAGTTCCCTTGTCTGCTCACTCACGTCTACCGACATCCTACACCGTCCGCCTGGCAAGGAAAAACAAATGCACTCACAGAATTACATCGGATTTTGTAAGTTCTTCATGTCTGTTTTTCATCCCATCCCTGTCCTTTCCCATCTAGGCTTCGTAAGCCATACTTCTCCCGTTTCTTTGAAGTGTTTGACGAAAATTTTAATGAAGCCAATCAGAAGGCTTTGTTAGTAGGGTCAGGGCGGAGAGGGGGAGGAGGTAATCTAAACTACCGACAGAAAATTCTCATGAAGACACGTAGCTTTCACAAGCGTACTGTCTGTTCAGCAACTGTACACACACATACACCACTCGATGGCGCAGTTGGTAGAGTTCCCGGCCGCCACTACGGTGGTCCGGGTTCGAACCCCGCCCAGGGCTGAAATGTTTTCAGTATCGCTGCTCTGCGAGTCGTTATTTCAACTCTCATGGTCGAGGAGTTGGAGGTGTGTGTACGTGTAAGGTCACACCATTACCCAGAGATCGGTCATATATAAGCTCTGAGCTCTCTTCCGGGAGGGATATCGCTGTCGATTACGAGTCCAACACGTGATCCAAGACCATGATGAATAACACACACACGCGCGCACGTACACGCACAAACTCTCTCACACACACACACACACACACACACACACACACACACACACACACACATACATACATATATTTGGTGGAGCAAGGTGGGACAAATCACTACCTTTACTGGGACTCGAACCCTGGACTGTGCAATTATGAATACACGATGAACAATCTTGGTCAAAAGGAGGAGGGGAAATGGAGGAGGAGAAAAGTGAAGGAAGAGGTGGAGATGAAGATGGAGGAGGAGAAAGTGGAGAAGTAGAAGAAGGTGAAGGAGAGTGAAAAAGAGGAAGAAATGGAGTGGGAAAAGATTAGGAGGTAAAGAGGAATATGGAGGAGAACAATAAGAATAAAAAGAGGAGGAGGTGGAAAGGAGGATGGAGATAGAGGAGCAGGTAGAGGTGGAGATTGAGAAAAATTTTCATGAAGGAGGTGGAAAGGAGGACGGAGATGGAGAAAAAGGCAAATATGGAGATTGAGGAAAAAGGTGCTAAAGGAGGCGAAAACGAAGAAGGAAAAGAAAAAAGAGAAAGAAAAAAGGAAGACGAAAGAAGAAAGAACCATAGGAGTTGCAAAGAGAAGGTGAGGGCAAAGACAAAAGAAGAGGAGAAATAAAAATAGGAGAGGAAAATGTGGAGGAGGAGGAGGAGATGAAAAATGAGGAGGAAGAGGATGGGGAGGATGAGGAAGAGAAACAGGAGGAAGAAGAGGAGGAAGAGGAGGAGGCGGAGGAGGAGGAGGAGGAGGAGGAGGAAGAGGCGGAGGAGGAAAAGGAGGAGGAGGAGGAGAAGGAGGTTGATAGATCTTGGAACTTTGACGAATAAAATCCGTTCTCTTGAGAATCGGAATATTCCTAGTAAGTCACGTATCCCATAATGCATTTACAGTTCTTTCCATAATTATTATTTCTTTTAATCTCGCCTCGTATCAGTTTCTACCAGATAAGAAACCAAAACCCTTAACTATTCTATATCCATATACCAAGAGTTTTCCCCCTTACATGGGAGGTAGCCAAGTCAAAGGAGGCGGAGGAGGAGGAGGAGGTGGAGGAGGAGGAGGAGGTTGGCAGACCTTGGTACTTTGACCATACCCACTCCTATCCACTCCACTCCCCTCCACCACCCCTTCCCCACCCTCTCATCTTAGCTCCTCGTGGATGACGGGTCATCCCTATATCCCACCCACTGCCCTGGGTCAGAAGCAATGTAGCACTTTTAAAACTATAAAACTTTTATCGAACAGGTAAATCACGAGGTGACACATGTTCATATAAATTCCATGACATTTGTCTTCCTCTCTTCTTATGTTTATTCCTGTAGAGCATAAGAAGAACGTGTGTGTGTGTGTGTGTGTGTGTGTGTGTGTGTGTGTGTGTGTGTTTTAACTGAGTTACTTTATAGGAAGGGGGAAAAAGCCTTGGTATATGTATGTATGTACTTTATATGTACTAAAAATATAATTTATTGTCGAAATGGTTGAAACGGTGGTTCCGCCGAAAAGAGGACATCGCCGGGTATAGTTGGCCCAATAACATGGTAACGTCTTCTAAGGATAAACGCAGACCACCTGATAGACTAAGAGGGTGGTGACGTCACGGAAACGGAGGCGACTGATTGGCCAAGAACGGTGACGTCACGGCAACGGAGACATCTGATTGGCTGAGAGCGAGACGTCCACAAACCCCCGGGGAAACCTCTGGAAACACCCGGGGAGCCCTTTGGGAGTCCTTAGATAGCCACTAGGGAACTTCTGAGAATCCCTGTGGGGATTCTCTGTGGAATCCTGTAGGAACTCCTGAGGAGCCCATTAGGAACCCCCTGGAACTTCAAGGGGAGCACTTGTGTAGCCCCTGCGGCGCACTCTGAAAACTCCTGGAGAGCCCCTATGGAACCCCTTGGAAGCCCTCAGGGGAACCCCTGGTACTAATAAAAGAATTCCTGTAATCGGACCGGAAACCGGAAATCCCTCAAGGGGACACGTCCCCTCCGGCCCGGTTGTGTGATTCGTCCCGGTGTGTCTCTGCAAGGTTGTCGAACACCATGGCCGGTACCACGCAAGACAAACGCAGGCAACGCTATTTTTGGAGTTGGATAACAAAGGGAAATATTCACTAAGTGATGTGAAGAAGAAGAAGAGTTTAAAACAGGAGTTAGTTAACATTCACAGAAGTAAATACCCTGAGAAATACATGTCCTATTTGTCTCCTTTCGGCAAGAAGAAAGCTAATGAGGCGTCAGAAATCAAGAAGAGTATTTTGTTGTTCTTAAGCGCCTAGAAAATGAGTTTAAGAACAATCCAGCTCAACACCTGAGTCTTGAGGACCTTACAGATTACGATGGAGATATAGACCCTGAAGAAGAGAAACGATTTGTGTCTCACTACTGGGCTGGATACAGATCGTTTATATCCAAAAGTGGGTGGTTTAGCGCTATCGAGGATTTCAGATCCTATTATTTCGACATGAAATTCAACAAGCCCGTAGGGCTGGGCACCGAAGGCGCCTGCGAGCGAAGCGAGCTCGCCCGAAGAGCCGAGACCCCGCATAGCGGGGTTGGGCGTAGCCCGTTGCTCGTTTTTTTTTTTTTTTAATAATAAACTTGTTTCATGTAAAGTTCCTACTTTGAAATGTTTTTCAAACCTTTTATTCTGGTTATTCTAAATATTAACAATTTTATTTAATATACTATGCGGCCCTTTAAAGTTGTGAATTTCTGAATGCGGCCCTTACACTGAAAAATTTGCTCACACCTGCTGTAGGGCCTGCCATATCCGTCGCGGACAAAGAAATCCGTCTCAGGTAAATGCACGATTCATCTGATTGTGCATCTCGGTCGCTTCTATATGTAAGTATATTTATGTTGGAGATTATCCAAGATGAGCTCTATCAGGCTATTGTGTGCGAAGCTTCTGTGGTGAAGATCTCTTTGTATTCTCCACGCGAACTGGTATACATTTCCCTGCCGAAGGCGTCACCGAAGTGAGGAGGTTCCCCTTGGACAAGGTCTTGTCTAGATGCGGTTCTATGGTTCAGTGGTACCGCTCTCGACTGCTAATTCAGCGATCTGAGTTCGAGTCCCGCCCAGGCCTGAAAATGTCAGCATCGCTGAACTGCGAGCCGGCACTCCAATTCTGGTGGGCAAGGATGTGTGTGTGAGTGTGTGATTCACCACCATGGTCTTGAATCACGTGTTGAACTCGTGATCGACAGTTATTAACCTCCCGGATGAGAGCTCAGAGCTCGTATGACCGATCTATGGGTAATGCTGTAACCTTACACGCACACACACACCCAACTCCCCGCCCACGAGAGTTGGAGTAACAACCCGCAGCGCAGCGATACTGAAATTATTTCAGCCCTAGGCGGGATTCGAACCCGGGCCTCCGTAGTGGCAGCCGGGAACTCTACTAACTGCGCCACGAGTTGTGTGTGTGTGTGTGTGTGTGTGTGTGTGTGTGTGTGTGTGTGTGTGTGTGTGTGTGTGTGTGTGTGTGTGTGTGTGTGTGTGTGTGCAGGTGATGCATTGCGCCCAACTTCAATTAACACCTCATTGATACTCCCCACTTGTACCTTCGTCGTCGCTCGAGCCAGTCGATTTCATTCACCCGAGACGAGCCACCGGAGCATTGTGGAAGGGGTTAATTAAGACCACAGGTAACTGGCTTCTCAATCGCATCAGGCGCCTCGTGAGGCATCACTCCCTCCAGTTACCTGCAGACGAGAACCTTCTCAGTGGCTGATGCCCTCAGAGAACACTTTTCTTTTGGCTACTGCCATCAGAGCTGCGGCCGTCACCTTTGCTATGTGCGCTTAAGGGATTGTTGGGGGATGGCAGGTAACAGTCACTGCTGGGAATAAGAAAGAAGTGTGGGATTCGAACCTACAATTAAGCGAATACAAGACCAGCACGCTTCCCATAACACCACCAACACACAATCGAAGAGAGCTATAGCGATCAATATTATTGCGCAATATTCCGTATTGTACAATACTATTGGCAGTGTAGGGATGGTATTGAAGAGCCATAAGGGGTTCTATTTGCTGCCAAAAGCCTATCTTAACTATGCCAGACTTTATCGGTTCCTACGCGATCAATATTATTGCGCAATATTCCGTATTGTACAATATTATTGACGGCGTAGGGACGATATTGAAGAGGTACACACGTGTTTGTCCTGTACATTTGATGTCTTCAATATATTGTGCGTTTTTTCAATACCATCCCTGCACCGTCAATAATATTGTACAATACGTAATATTGCGCAATAATATTAATCGTGGAGGGTCCGTTATATCTCTCCTCGATTGTGCGCTAGTGGTCTCGCATTCGCTTAATTGTGGGTTCGAATCCCGCACTTCTCTCCGATTCCAAACCTGACCCCCAAACAATCCCTTAAGCCATAGGCGACGGCTTCGGCCGCAGCTACTCAGCGCCTCCTGGTGTAGGCTCCTGTCCTCCCTCCTCCTCCTCCTCCTCCTGTCTCGATTGACCCCTTCCGTCCCGGATGGTCCTTTTATTTCTTTTATTAATGTCACCGGGCAATTTCATTCGCCTCACATACGCGCGCGCACACACACACACACACACACACACACACACACACACACACACACACACACACACACACACACACTCACACACACAGATATTATTGCACTTGTGTGTTCCATTTTTTCCAGGCTCTGAAAAAAAATATCACATAGGTTTATGACATTGACCGAGTTGTGTGTGTGGGGGGGGAGAGAAAGAGATAGATAGATAGATAGATAGATAGAGAGATAGAGAGATAGAGAGAGAGAGAGAGAGAGAGAGAGAGAGAGAGAGAGAGAGAGAGAGAGAGAGAGAGAGAGAGAGAGAGAGAGAGAGAGAGAGAGAGAGAAGGGTGTTCAAACAAGCAGGTAATACCGTGCATCGAATCGTCCTGAAAATGTGTAATGAACTTGTCGGGAGAATCAGCCCTTTGACCAAGTCATTTTGTTCCGACGCGGAAAAGTTCCCCATCAGCGGAAAAATGGGTCGAAAATATCAAAACCCGACTTCGTAGCCACTGGCGTTGGTGCAATCGGAGATCTGTTGAGCAGATTCCTGATTCAAAACCCATTTGGTCGATGTATTCTAAGTAACGGTTACCTACAACCTTCTATGTGTAGTACACAAAGAATTACAAAAGAGAAGTATGCCGACAAAAGACCTTTTGGTCCATAACTAGGTCGGATGCGGAATTTTTTTTTATAATAATGATAAATAAAAAAATAAAAATTATAATAATATAAATTATAATAAATAAAATAGATAAATAAATGCATAGGTATAATTCAATAATAAACAAACAGATAAATAGTAAATAATAATAAACTGACAGATAAATGATAATAAATGAAAACCAAGCAAATAATAATAAACAAATAGATTAATGAATCTTGAAGCTTCGAACTGAACTAAATTTGCATTGCCTCTGCAGGAAGTTTATTTCATTCATTAACCACACGGTTGGCAAAGTTGTTTCTACCCACTTCCAAATTAAATCTATTTCCTGACAGTTTGAGATCATTATTCCATCCCTTTGTAATTTGTTGCTCATTAACACCAGAAAAATATGACGTCAGTCCTCGCTTCGCTGCGAGCGAAGCGAGGATTGACGTCATATTTTTCTGGTGTTTGATCAAACATTTTGGTATTTTATGATTTTTTGTTTTATTTGACCAAATGACAAGACATCTTGTCATCGGAGTTTAATGGGTTAAGGTGTAGTAGATTTCATGGCCCCTACTGAATTCGACCCTTGTGATATTCCAGTCTCTTTAAAACCAGAAATTCAATTTCATTGATGACTCCAAGATAGCTTAATAAGCAGCAAGATTATTTATTTATTTATTTATTTTTCATCTCATCTCCTATCATTCGTCATTTGTCTGTGCTACACACAAACAATTTTTATATTTTTTGTTAGAAACACGGGTGAACTGTCGATGAAAGCAATAATAGATAATTTTTGGTGGGCAGAGAAGCTATGGCCTCAAGCCGTAAAGATATAATTAGATTTAAATGTCGTTAGCAACAGTTTCATCCAGCGTGTATTAAGGGAATGCAATAAACTTCTCACAGAAGCTATAGAATGAAGTAAATTTCCAAGATTTAATACTTGAGGGAATAAACACCCAAAAAATATGCTGTAATGTTTCTTTGTAGTCTTGCCCGTTCGTGTTTACTTATTTTATGTTTTGAGACGAAAGGGCTCTAGTAGGCATTCCTACTTTGCTGCCATTGTAATATGTCGAGCGACTATGACGTCATGTCGTATAATTGTTTCATGGCGCCAAACAGACATTGGGTGGCGGGGGAACATTTCATTCGCATATACCCTAATTTTTTCCTTGATAACACCAGGCGATTCTGTTTTTTGTTTTAAATTCTGTTCCGATGAACTTCAGACGATTTCATTCAGTTGGGAAAATTAACTTTGTATTCGAACAAAAGCAAGTAAAGGGGTCAAGTTAATAATTTAAACATTTGTTTATCTATAGAATGTTCACACTAATGTATCCAGTTAATTACCCCCAGTGAATATGTTAAACTAACGCAGTAAATTTTCTGTTCGGTTTGGAAACCCCACCTCTCAAAAATTTAGTGGATGTTTATTACGAACCAACGTATTCAACAGTGATCCATTTTCACAAAGGCTACTACAATTATAAAAAGGTTACATTCTGACCTGACCGGACCACCTGTATTTCTTTCATCCGGGCATTGGACAGGAACGTGTTTGAAATCTGGAAAATATGCATCCGGTCATCGATTATAGTCACGAACACATGAAACGGAGCCGAATATCAAAGCCATTCTTAAACTGAGGACGGCACATGAAAATAGCAGAGTCGAGTTTTTGCACAAGGCGAGATGACCCTACCGAATTTGCTATATAAAAAAAAAAGAAGCTGATACAAAACAAGCCTGATAATGATAAGGAAAGACATATATTCTTTTGATAGGTTGATAAATGCCTCTCATTTTTATGAGTAAGATTTTTTCTCTATGGCGAAAAGACATGTGTCTCTTTACACAAGTTCTCACTAAGCTGTATTACGTGATATCACGCTTTCCATCACGCCTTTCAATCTCCAAACCTATCTCTTTCTATCTTTGAAAAAAATGCTAAAAAATTATATTTTATTTTTGAATAGTAAGGTATAACCCTCTTTTAATGTCATATATATTATAGAATTGATATATCATATCAAACCAGAGGCAAAATTGTAGGCTCTTCACATTGCAAGACAGATTCCACATGCCTGGCATAAAGACGGCAGGAACTCGACACGACGGTAGATCAAGTCATCACTGAGCCTGTTGGTAAAGACCGAGGGTGTAGTGCCATTTCCTCGTCAAGGTCTCCAAGCCGAAAATTTTTTACCATCGACATGCCCAAGTTAAACTCGCAAGGTCTATGACCAACTTACCCATTTCCAGTACCACACGAGGTCATCAGTGAGATCAAACAAAAAAAATCAAGTATTTCTCCATGTTTGAAACCATCCAAAGGTAGTGTCAGATCTCTTTGACCGTGTAGGTCCGGAATCTCACTACATTCATCGCCCCAACGCAGATGGTACATGTTCTGCCATGGCCCCATAGGCCTCTACTTCATAGATATTGAGTACAACCACCATGGCTATGAAGCCCTCGGAGGTGTCTCATAGTCGTCGATGGCACGCCCATTTGGAACGACAACTCCTAGGATCGCCTTTGACACATCATCGAAGTCCTAAACTGATGTTGAATACACGGCATTACAATCAACGCAACGCGAACAATAAAAACATCGTTCCCCCTAGCGTCACTTTCTATGGCTGCATCGTCTCTCACAGTGACAAAGCTGTCCACAAGGAGAAAATAAATGACATATCGAAATTCCCAAATCCTTTCAAATATCACCGACCTCCGATCTTTCTAGGTTTCATGAACTAGCTGGCCGAATTCACCCTCAGTATATCAGTATCTCTCCAACTATGTAATACATTCATTCACTGTTGAGTCCCCTGGAGTGCCTCCCAGAAATGGACCACTGTCCAAGCCTTTCATAAAAAAAAAAAAAAAAAACCGTGTTTGCCCACTTCGAGCTCACCTTGGCGTCCCTTCTACAGACAGATGCATCACGTCTAAGTAGTAGAGGATGCTCCTTACCTTAAGAGTACGACAATGAATTTTAGCGTCTGGTGCAGTGAAGATCCAATTTGCTGCAGGATGTCGAAACTCGCTACATCATCATCAAGTTAGAACTATTAGCAATGAACAAGTGCAAATACTTTCTGCATGGTCTTCGAGCCTTCATCCACATCACAGAACAACGCTTACATTCTGGACTGTATTGAGAATCCCTGGTTCTAACACCTCCTTAAGAAGACTGACGGTTTCGTGTTTACCGTCTCACAAGCTCCAATGGGCGGCCCCACTGCAGATGACGTTTTCCTAGGCAACGAGGCAGGTATCTACATCCCTGATGTAGTATTTCACAAAACTGCTGCGCAACACACTCCCTTTGCCTCACCCACCTCTCGCCTTGCTTTCCGCCAGGTCACTCTCTCCACAATCGAGTGAACTGGTATTCGAGGAACTACACAAGGTAGTCTCCACAAACGACGATTACAAGAGATGTGTTGCTATTGTCAAGGAAGGCTTCCCAATAATCGACAAAGCTCTCCTTCCCTCGTGAAGTCTAAGACAAGGTCTGCTTCGATGTCAGACTTGGTGCCCCCAAGCCCTTCACAGGGGGCCACTGGCACGCTCACACGACAACCATTGCGAAAATCAAGTCTCCGAACAATAAGACTGGCAGTATGATGACCAAGCATCGATTCCGACATTGGCAATACTGTGTGCCCTTGTGAACCATGCCTGATGTTGCAGCCGAACAAGCAATGTGAACCTCACTGACGATGTCCCCCTCTCCAGATATTTTGAGTTTGTCTCCTCAGACTTGTTTAAGCACGTTCTAGTGTACGCTGATGGACTCCCTATATGGGTGATAGTCGCTTGGTAAGACGGTCGGCGCCATAATGGTATTGGGGCCATCTCATCAATCCTGCACCCGGAGGTATCCTATGGCGTCGCCAAAGATTCCTCCGTTCCATCCCAACCCATTTCCAGAAGACCAGGCGACGTCTAGCATAACCCAGAGGAACCTTCTTAGGCTACTTCAGTCACCGCTCCTCATACCCAGAATGCAGATGACCAACCCAGATTAAATCGCAGATCTCCGTGACTGGCCGCACGAAAGCTCTAAGTATATGCTTCTCTTATTAAGGGTCATTTGGAGGGATGGATGCGCGTCCACATGCACGAGGTGAATGTTGTCATGATTCGATATTGCCACCAAGAGGAAGACACATAGTTATATGCACACGTATATACACAACAAGAATGCATACACGAATACATTTAATACCAGATACACATAAACGTATGAGATCATGTATCAGTAGAGCGTAAAGAAATATGTAAAAATGAGTAAAAAAAAAAAATGAGGTAAGCGCCCATAGCATAATACTTTCAATCAATAAGTTTATCTAGGGGGAAGGTACGTGACTGTATATAGTGGTTTCCTGATAAAAGTCCATGCGCTCACTCAAATTGAGTTTACCTAGTAAATGTTAGTTTGGTGATTAGTTTGACTAACATTGGACTGCACAGAACTCAGAAATAACAACGCCCCCCACCAAGCTTGTATGGCCACAGGCAACACAAACTTTCGTGACTCCATTACCGTTTACATTAGTGTAATTGGCTCCCGTACACTCGTATAGCCAGCTTGGCATGCAAAATGATATTGCACAATCAGGCGTCATATATAATGCAAATGCACACAGGAATGGGTGTATGATAAATGAAAACCACCCATTTTTCCGACCTGTAGTTTTGAATCGCCTTTGACGGTGTACTGTATTACGTGTTTCCTCGCCAGTCTCGTCATTATCAGCAACCCCCTGTCCCACAGTCATTGCTATACTGTATAGACAGTATCCTCAATTCCGTTCACGAACAACAGATATACTGAGTCAGCACAACCAGAGATGGGGGAATTCGAACACGAGATGGCTTGTGCGTGCTATTCTCTGCTCCCCTCCACCTTTCCCCACGGTCCCATTACTATGCAAATACTATCTATACAGTCCTACCTTGTTTCGACCGGGTAAACACGAAGTCAATTGAATGTTGAGTGATTAGATAGCAGCGGGAAACAAAGCTAATTCGGCAGAACTATTTTCCCTCGGTTTTGCCAAACGTCCACTTTAGGCGCTGTTGCGTTGAACAAATCGTATTTGACTGGAATTATGGTGGAGATGGAGATGGAATCTGCTTGAGAGGTTGCCAAAGGAATTGGTTCTCAGGATTGGAGGAGAATATGGCTATGCACTATGATGAATTGCAATGTTTTTTTGATTAACTCGTTTGTAAGTATTTTCGTCAATCAATCAACCTATCAATCAATCAGCCATTTCGAGTCCACTGAAGAACAAAACCCATTCCAAGACTCATGCGACTGCGCCAACATCTGCCACGTCACTCTTCTATTTGGCCTCCATCTTGCACGCTTCCCATCTCGCGGCGTCCAGTCTGTAACACAATTACCCCTTCACTTGTCATTCTCTCCTGCTAACTTCCCTGCCCAATCCCATTTTCTCTCTTTTATTGCCTCCATAATATCATTCCCCATCCCTCTTCTTGTCTATCAGCGTCATTCCGACCATTGATCTCTCCATTCTCCTCTGTACACTGCTCAACTTCATCTCCATCATTATTCGTCAGTCTCCAAGTCACATCCGTATATTGTAGCTGGCATTATGCAATGATTGTAAACTTTGCGTTTCAGACATGCAGGTAAGTATTCTCCTATGACCTTATATTCGCCAAACAGTTTCCAATCAGTTGTGATGCGCCTTTTTTATCACCTCATCTACTTATATAAGCCAACGACAAATTGTGTAATTCATTCGATAAAACCTTTCTGTCCCCAGAGACTTACCATTACTCAGAAACGTCAACAGATATGAACAGACACGACAAGTGTTCAGCTTACATTGTTCACTGATATATATACACGGGAATCACTACACCAGTTTAATTAAGTGCAGGCCGGTTGGTTCTATTTCCTGTGCTGCACGCGAATATAAAATTCCGTAAAAATGATGGTGGATGTGACCTTTCTTAGAAATCTCTCTCGCTTTACACTTTATCATCGTTAACACGGAAATTCCATTGACCCAAACGTTTTGGTAAAGAAGAGGTTGGTTTAATCTTGGCAGCAAAAGCTAATTGTTGTTTTATTTCGGCCAGACGGCTGTGTTCAGTTGTGTGGTGCCATTTTGACAAAGAAGAGGCCAATGGTGGGGTTAGACTGTTCATGATTAGCACAATTTCTTCCTTACCGAACGGGTACCATCGAGCTAAAGTAAAATAACATAAATTAAAATGAAATAAAATGAAATGAAATAAGATCAAATTAAATCAAACCAATTAGAATAAAACAAATAAAATAAAGTAAAATAAGACAAAACATATCAAAATAAAACATTAAAACAAAACGAAACGAACTGGAAGAAAATGAAATAAAGTAAGATAAGATAAAATAGGACCAAATAGAATCAGAAAAGATAGAATAAGATAAAGTAAAATAAGATAAAAACAAACTGAAATGAAAAAAGAAATTGAACAAATAAAACAAATATCAAAACAAAACAAAATAAAGAAAAAACAAAACAGAATAAAACAGAGTAAAATAAGATCAAGTAAAACATAATAGATTATATCAAAATCAAATAGAACGACACAAAACAAAATAAACAAAATAGATAAGATAAAACACATAAGATAAATAAACGGGGATGGTATCAAGCGTCCAGACACCTATACGTCTGATGCCAAGCGGTTTGGTGGCGCCGGACGGAGCAAATGGAAAATTGTCATCTGGAAAGAGAGGCCACGACAGAGATGAATAAAATAACCTGACGGCAGAAAGAACAAGAGGGAAAGTACCAACCCGTACGTAGGGAGTTGGGACTTTGACACCTAAAAGCATGTTCATTAAACAAATCCATTGAAAGACTTGTTTGAATTTCTGCAAATTCTACACACACACACACACACACACACACACACACACACACACACTCACACACACTCACTCACCCACTCTATGGCGCGGTTGGTAGGGTTCCCGGCTGCCACTACGAAGGTCCGGGCTCAAATCCTGCCCAGGGCTGAAATAATTTCAGTATCGCTGCGCTGCGAGTCGTGTGTGTGTGTGTGTGTGTGTGTGTGTGTGTGTGTGTGTGTGTGTGTGTGTGTGTGTGTGTGTGTGTGTGTGTGCGTGTTCGAGTAAGGTCACAGCATTACCGATAGATCAGTCATATATGAGCTCTGAGCTCTCTTCCGGGAGGAAAATAGCTGTCGATCACGAGTCCAACAAGTGATCCAAGACCATGGTGAATCACACACACACACACACACACACACACACACACACACACACACACACACACACACACACACTCGTCTGTTCCATCTGTTTGTTGACTCTTGTTTACTCTGGGAGGGAGTGTCTCTTCAGGCCACTCCGAAGTAGAAACAGACATAAAAACAAAAACAAAAACAAATAAAATAAGAGAAAGAAAAGACGGAAAAGAAAATGAAGGATAATAAAACAAAGCCAAATAAAACCAAACGAAACCAAACAAGACAACGGAATTAAATAAAGCAGGACAAAACGAAACAAAACAACAACAAAAACAATAAAAACAATTACAATGAAACGAAAGAAAAAAAAACGTGATAAAACAAAACAAGAACCGGGCAAAACCAAGCTATACCAAACTAAATCAAACAATAAGAAAGTGATAGAAAATTAACCCAAAACAAATAATAGCAAGGCAAGCTAAAATGAAACAAGCGATGCCATGCACCTCACTCAAAAGTATACATTTTAGTGTAGCTTTATATTGTACTGTTCCATTGACCTGCTATATATATATACAAAATCCTGTTTACTGATGATAACAGATATTTCTAAATCTATAATAATCTTCAAGTTCCTTTATAAAGTCAAACTTTCAAAATCACTTACGATCAAACTATCTATTCCTCACTACAGTAATGTACAGGAATGCAACTAAAAAAAATGTGAAAACAATTTGTTCGTAGTCTTGAGTACATTGGACATTTTTTTTAGGAATTTAAAGCCCTAAAAATGATTTTTTCATCTTAGATCATTTTAACACCTAATTTCATCCAATTAGTCTCCATTTTCTTTTTAGCAGACATGTAGGCCATTGGCCACTTTTGAAAGTTTAATGTCAAATGATTTAGCCTCTTACTATGATACTGCTTAGAAGAAAATGAAAAAGAAGAAAGTAAGAAAGAAAGATTGGAGAAAATAAAAAATAAAGAAAAAAGGACAAGAAAGAAAGAAAAAAATAAAGAAGTAAAGAAAGGAAAAGAACAGAAAAAGAAAGAAAAGAAAGAAAGAGAAAGAAAGAAATAGGGGATAAAGAAAGAAAAAGAAAGGGAGGAATGAAGAATGAATGAAAGAAATGGAGAAAATAGGAAAACAAGAAGAAAGAGAGAAAGAAAGTAAAGAAAGACAAGAAGAAAGAATGACATAAAGAAAAAACAGAAAAAATAAATCCCATGTAGCAAGAAGAAAGGGAGAAAGAAAGTAAAGAAGAAAGACAAGAAGAAAGAATGACATAAAGAAAAAACAGAAAAAAATCGATACCATGTAGCAAGAAGAAAGGGAGAAAGAAAGTAAAGAAGAAAGACAAGAAGAAGGAATGACATAAAGAAAAAACAGAAGAAAAAATCGATACCATGTAGCAAGAAGAAAGGGAGAAAGAAAGTAAAGACGAAAGACAAGAAGAAAGAATGAAAAAAAAAAAAAATCGATACCATGTAGCCAGCCCGCCCCTTCCGTTCCCAACATTTTCACAGTCGAGTGCACGTTTTCTTTAACGGGTCGCTTTGTTCAACAAGTGTCTAGAATGAATTCACCGATATAATTGTTACCTGTGCCGTTGCTCAATGCGACGAAGGTAAAAAAAGAGTTCATTAATACAAGTGCAGTGAACGAAGTGTTAGTGGTAATAGCAACATTCACTAAAACCACAGTAGTGTTTGCGAAAGATGAAAATTTTTCCTGAGAATAGAAACTGTATGGACTGATAATATTTACATTAAAGTGAAAATATCCACTAAAATCAAGCCGGTAACAGTAATGACATCACTAAGTACAATACTCGATAAGGAGTTTCATTATTGTCTTATTAAAGTAACGAGGGCGAGTGGTATTTTCTGCATTGTCTAAAACAGAGAATAACGCCAATAAAAATATTTTCTGTTAGCGTAAGTGAACAAAAAAAAAAAAAACGACATCCAACAAATGATCATAAAATTTTGTCGACGCTTTTGCTACTTTAGGCGTTGATTATATTCTTGTAGATGCTTTCTCTAGTACAGGATCTAAACTCGGCAGAACTTGTTCATAATCGATTAGAAGTCCGTTGGAAGACTTACTGTATGTCTACACTTTAAATAACCGTCAATAGATAAACACACACGGGTGACCAAATGAACAAGGAACCCAGTCATCTGGTAGGTCTGATAGCCCAACCTGTTGCAAGGAACATAGGCAACATCAATAGAATATTCTGAGATCACCTTTGAGACACCCACCGACACACGCAATGCTATTTCAGAATACCCTAAAATAGTTTACCTTTTCACTGCACAAGAGAGCGGGGATTCCCTCGACTGAATAAAACCTGAATACATTTATCAGATGTATTCCATGACGATCTATTATTTGTTAATTGACTGGAATGAGGAAGACGGGGAGATGACGATTGTACCCCGAATGTAGTGTCAGGGAGGAAAGCAGAGGAGTTGAGTGTGTCGGGGGGTTGGGGGGTGGGGGCTTGGAGAAGGGGTGAGGAAGATGGGGGGTTGGAGGAGGGTGAGGGGGAAGGGGGGGGGTGCCAATCCGTCTCCCAACGACGATGTCGAGGGAACGACGCGACAACAAAACTAATTAATCAGAGGCGGATCTGTCGAATGAGACCCAGCAATCCTGGAGACTAAATTTGCACTGAAGCGCAGGTGAAGGTGGCACCCTCCTTCTCCTCCTTTCCTCCTCCTCTTCCTCATCTTCCTCCTCCTTGTCCCCTCGTCCTCATCCTGCTCGTCCTCTTCCTCGTCCTCCTCCTCATCGTCGTCGTCATCGTCATCGTCGTCGTCATCGTCAACATCATTGTAATCTTCATCACCATCATCATCATCATCATCATCATCATCGTTATCATCACCGTCATCATCATCATCGTCATCATCATATTATCGTCATCGTCATAGTCGTCGTCGTCGTTGTCGTGCTTTTCCTCTTCCTCTTCTTACTCCTCCTCCTACTTCTCTTCCTCCTCCTCCTCTTCCTCTTCCTCCTCCTCCTCTTGTCGTGCACAGGGGACATGGAGACGAGAACAGAAACTTCCCTAAATGTCCATTTCCTCTGTTCTGAGGGGACCTGATGTGTCCTCTTTTTTTGGATAAAAACAATAACCATCCAGAAGTTCCCTTGGTCAAATTCTCACTTACCTATGATATTCATTTTTGGCTCCTTTCTTTCTTTCTTTTTTCTCTTCCAAACAACCTAACGAGAACCAATGAGAATGGTGATGTGGGTAGTCGAGGATAGTAAGTCATGGAGCCGAATTTGCTCTTTTTACCGCTGTCCAATTATTTGGGACGAAAGGCTCCGGAATGGCTTTCTCGGTGCACAAATCACATTTGGTGCGAGAACGTAATGCAATTGTGAGGTCGACAAACGAGTGAAATGAACACCATTTATATTTATGGCAGTGGAGATGACTTAAGACACAACTACAATATCTAAGAGATTAAACCCTCCTCCAGGACACTGTAGTATTCTGCAAGACAGTACATTACACTATAGTTCAGTACAGTGTAGTGCAATACAGAACACACACAGTACATTTTAGGACAGTACAGTACACTATAGTTCAGTACAGTGCAGCGCAGTACAATACAGAACACACACAACACATTTCAGGACAGTACAATACAGTACAGTGCAGTGCAATACAGAACAGTTTACCACAGTACGTTTCATCATCTGACAAGTCTTAACAGTATCCTAGTTCTGCGTGGCTTTATCCTTTTTTTTCCAGTAATTAGTTCGTTAGCTTTAGGCTCTGACCAATATGAAAATATAACAAATGCTTACTTAGCTTGGGTGAATCACCCTGCAAGATCTTATTTCTTTTTCCCCAACACGCATAACGAGTGAAACGTGCTGGGTGAAGAGAAGACTGAAGGCAATTTGTTTATCTATGTAAATGGATTGAAATGGGGCTGGGAACAGTGACGTCGAGAGGAGAAGTAACAGACGTAAAGGGGAGTGTACGAGTATATCAGTGGTCCTCAACTCCACGTTTGTGACTCCTTGGGAGGCCATAGAGTTTCACAAGTGGGTCCACAAGCCGGAAACTAGTGACAGTTAGTGGATGCACGGCGATTAACTTTAGTGATGAAGTGGTCTCATGGAGGCTGAACAACAGCGATACATAAGTATGGGTTACACGAGAAAACGTTTTGAGAACCGTTGGTGTAAAGGAAGTGTTGGAAATATGAGTTGGGAGGTTGAGAGGGGAAGAGGGTGGATGATTTATGAAATCAAAAGAGTTAAATAGAAAAAAAGGTTCTAAAGGAGCATCTTGAGAAATGTGGGCGGGATTTGAGATACGAGTAGCCTGGAGAAGTAAAAAGGAAAATAAAATGAAAGATAAGATGATATGGAGGTGCAAAATATGAGTGGTATGCACAGGAAAAATCACACAAAAATGTAAAAACAAAAAGACGGGGAATAACATAATGACGGAAAATATACCAAAAGAATGTGAGCCAAATAAGAATTCTGGGGGGTCTAAAAGTTAATAAGAAGAAAAGAAGGAAGTGAAGGAAGGGACAAAAGTAAAAGTAAGGAATAAAGAAATTAAAATATAAATGCAAAAAGGTGAGGACATCACTTTGACAACCATAATAAAGACACCAGTCGTCAGTAACTACGCAAAGGCTAAGATATTATGTTTATTGTTTTCTGTTTTTCTTTGTTTTACATTCTTCTACTTGCTATCTTTACCTATGTCAATATTGTTTAATTTCCCATTTTCTCTATTCCATAAAAAAAATAATTGTTATGGAAAAGTATCAATGTTGCACACTTCACTGTCATTATTCAGATTTTCATTTCATTTACTTAGCATTACAAAGGATTACAAAGGCGGAGCATGCCGACAGGAGACCTTTTGGTCCATATCTAGGTCGGATGCGAAGAAATCATAATAATGATAAATAAATAAATAAACGAATAAATAAAAACTACAATAATGTAAATAATAAATCAAATACATTACTATGCTTCTTTATTTCCGGTTTCCCACTAACGCCCCTTGCTCCCCTCCCCGCTCCCCCTCCTCCTCCCTCCCCGCTCCCCTCCTCCTCCCTCCCCTCCCCCCACATGTTCGTCACCTCCACTGGCCCCACGCTCGTCCCACTCTCAGATCTCATCCTCCCCATGACTATTTCTATTTCCAAGTATTGTGACTATTTTTATGCTCTAGTATTTTGGGTCGGTCTTGCCAATCCTCCGCTCCTCTCCTACTCTCCTCCCCTCCTCCATGTTGGGGGGAAAGTGAGTGAGGATCTGAAGAGACTTCCTCTTGAAACTGAAAGGAATTTAATGCTCTCAGTTCGACGCCAAGATGCTAAAGATCGCTGCTCTGGTAAGTAGAATCAATCTTATTGGTGCACATTAACCTTTACATAAACTATCCCTAACGACGATAAACTTGTTAAAAATGGCCGATGAAAACACAGTCCTCCATCCAGCTAATTAGTTATCAGGAAAAATCCGTTTTTCGGGGCAAATTAATGAAACGCCCATAATGATGCTACTGATCAAGAGTTGTGTAAGTTTTAGTACGATGGGATCATACAGTGCATCATCGTGTAGTTTCTTGGGCTCTCTGGATTGCATGCTTATATATTCTGAATCTATACACTGTTTTTAGCAAAGCAAGGTGGATTTATATGGAAGGAAAACGTTTTGTTCCTTGTTACTAAAATCATACCCTTTCCCTCCTACTCGAATCATGTGAAAATATCACCCCGCTGTTTCCTCCCCCAAGTACACCCGTCTCGTAGAACAGAATACAAAAACATAAGAATAAAACACAGCAAGAGACCCTAAGGCCTACAGTAGACAGTTCCATGTCCTTTACCACCAATCATCTCCATCCATAAAGCTATGCAATCTTCCCTTAAAACAACCGATACTTTCATCGCTCACCACATGGTTACTGAGTCTATGTCATTCATTAACCAATCTATTGGTAAACCAGTTCTTGTCCATTTCCTTCTAATCTAAACCAGGTCATATACGGACAGGTTATCCCCAGTAGAACCCTGGCATGGAACATATCGTCGACAATACGTACATTCTTCTCCAACTCATTTTCTTACCCAAGCACATTATTGCTTGTTCGACATCCTGGCCATAGACTCTGTTACCTTCATTCATTCTACCCACCCAACGGATGAAGTAAAAAAAAAAAAAATCAAATGAAAAGATGAAGAGTTGGACTAACGATAAGAAAGGAATACAGTTAATAAGGTAGAAGGAATACTTTGAAATACTAAAGTCCCTGTTCACACTAGCGGTCTGAACCGCGCGGAAACCACGGCGATACTGCATAGTCAAGGAAAAAATTCGCGGTTGTATGTGAACGCCTCCATTGACTTACGCTGTAATTGAGCCGCCTCGGTTCAAACAAAGAACAGAAAAGTAGAATTTTTGATGGTGGGGAGAGGTGGAATAAAAGGCAGATGTGGAAGAGGGTGGACATGGATGAAATATAGGAGGCATATGACACTGAATGTTGTGAGTGTGGAATACATTAGAAAATGGCGGATGAAGGAATGGGGAGGGATTGGTGTGTGTAAACGTAGCGGCACACTAGGCTAGTGTGCTACTATTCTAGATTCCCGTAAGAACATCTCAATAATGTATCTAGCATTCCTATTCTAGGTTTAACGTCTCTTAGTTCGTCCTTCATCTTCTTACTATGTGACACAAGAGTAATTTGATATTAAGAAATTTGAAAAACAAAAGATCGTAACCGAAGTCGTTTGTACTCAAACGAAGTAGCCAAAGCAAGTAACATGCTAGCGAGAAATGCTAGGTGTGCCGCCACCTTAAGGTACGCTACTAGAGAAGGATAGCACTTGAGCACTAAAAGAAATCATGCTGGGAAAGCTTCTGAAGTATTCCCAGCATATCAGTCATAATAGAGTATAACAAAAGAAAGAAACAAGACGTAAAGGGAAAAGGGAGCATAAATCAGATATTCACTAAAAAACAGCTCAATGAGAAAACATATAACAAAGTGAATCCGTTATGCCTATGTTTTGTAATCTGGAGAAGGTGTATGATGGAGTCGATAAGAAAGAAATATGGGAGACAATGAGAAGGCTCTTTGGAAATTTAGAATTAGTGAAGAGGTCTTCCAATGGGTTTGAAGTCTGTACAAGAGGGATAAGTAAAGAAAACGTGAAGTCTGAGGGGAACGTTGGTAAACAGGGATATGTAGTGTTGTGGTTCCTAAGAGGGGGTTTACATGGTCTAACGGGGTATTTGGTTGTCGAACGACGTGTTCGACAACCAAATACCCCGTTCACACGTTCACACATCACTTTAAACACGTGTCTGTCGAACCGCGTTCGATGAACCGTTAGACCGTTTAAAGCCCCTATTAGACTGTCTGGCCGAGCAGTCTCATCTCCCTGAGGAATGTCGCGGCTGGAGCGGGGTTTTCCCCACAGATTCCTATAACGTATATGTTGTTTGTTGGCGTGCATTGTTGTGTACATTGCAGTCTTCCATAATGTGTTGTACAGTATGGGATGAGGTATTGCATCCTGGACAGTTATCTGTAATGCGATCATCCAGCCTCTTCTGGCAACTGTTATATGGATAGTGTGACAACAGAGGTGAATGGAAGATTGCAAGAGGGAAGAAAGAGGAGTGAGATTGGAAGAGGATGAATGTAAATGGATGATTTACAGCCCTGTATATGCGGATGACACTACTCTGCTGGATCATCCAAATGAAGAAATGAGTGTAAGCGGAATGAATTTTTTTTTATAAATATAGAAAATAAAATCTTTATGTAACACAAAGAAAACGTATTTATTTTTCTTATACAAAACCTAATACAACAAATCCCACCTAGCTCTTTTTTTCCTTTCTTTCTTTCTTTTTCTCTTCCTCTCTCTTTCTCATGTAATCTACGGAACAGCCCTGGAGCTTAGAGCGAGCGACGCTACATCGTTAATAGGCTCGCGAATAGTTAGTCTGTTGACCTCGCTTACTGGGCCGAGTGTAAGTGGGGAAAACCCCAGAGGCAAACCGGGGATCACATCTGGCGAAACTGATCAAAGACCGAATTTAAGGCGCTATCACACTGGGCTATTTTTCCTTCGACTTCCAAGTAATCGGCGACGCCGTCCAAGTCACTATGGCAATTTTTTTTTCTCAACAATTTACATAGCATGTCATTTCCTCCAGCAAATTAGATTTCTTCCCGATGGCTGTGGGCTGTAAATCTACCCCCAGTAATCGGAGGAAAAATAGCCTGATGTGAAGAGATTTTCTATGCTGGAGCAATTCAGAGGTCTCAGGTGAATTTAGCCACGCCTCATTGCTCCATTGACCAATCACATTCACTTTTGAATGACGCGTATTGGGTGACGGGAGCCTCCAAGGCTGTGATTGGCCAGGGAATAGAGAGGGCGTGACTTGTATCGCGTAAGATTACGGTCACAATAGAAATTCATCATAGAGCAGTATGGCAAGGCAATGTATATACGTTGTTGAAAGTGTCATTGATGTTATATTACTTTAGTGAAAAGACTACTGAGAGAACTGCATAAGACGTATCCTAAGCACTGTGAAACTGCACATATCAGCCAAGGTCTCTCAGTTACGGTTTCTCTCTCTCTCTCTCTCTCGATCCCATTCATCTGGACAAGAGCTGCCTAGGATGCACTCCAAGTACACGATGGGCGAGAAAGTGTATGACTGAATGAACGGATAGAAAAAAAAAAAAAAAAAAAAAAACGACGCCCAAAGTGAACAATCAATGCAAACGCATTTTGAGCGAGCCAGCCAGTAGAGTACATACTAGCTTCTATTAATTTTATTTTATTTTATTTCATTTCATTTATTTACCTAATTTTATTTTACTTTATTTCATTTTTATTTTATTCTATTTTATTTCATTTTATTCATTTATTTATTCAGTCATTCAGTCATATATTTGTTTATTTGTTTGTTTGTTCCTTCGCTTGTTTACATATTTATCTATTTGTCTGTTTGTTTGTTTGTGTTTATATATTTATTTGTTTGTTTGTTTGTTTGTTTATTTATTTATTATATTTTTATATCTATTGATTTATTTATTCTATTTTTACTTATTTGTTTGATTATTCATTTGCTTATATATTACTTATTTGTTTGATTATTCATTTGCTTATATATTACTTATTTATTTATTTGTTTATTTATTTATACATATATATTTATTTATCTATTTATAATTTTCATTTAATTATCTATTAATTTACTTAACGAGCCCCGGGCTGTGCCCGTCCCGGCTTCGCCTGGGGGCTCAACTTCACCTTTAGCGTCCTTCGTCGTCTAGATGCTTTGGCGCAGCGCTCGTTCCCGCACCATCATTATCACAATCACCATCACCATTATTATCACAATCACGATCATTATCACCATCATAATCACCCATGCAACATTTTCAGATTTGGATTATTTCTAGACAGATCCGACAAGACGAATTTTCCCCTTCAGGGAACAACGGCTACGAACAACACATTGCATGAGTTCTGTACCTATTCACATCTGTTAATAGGTTTTAGCTTCTGCAGGTGTATATGGTCATACTTACACACACACACACACACACACACACACACACACACACACACACACACACACACACACACACACACACACACACACACACACACACACACACACACACACACACACAACCACGCACACACACACACACACACACACACACACACACACACACACACACACACACACACACACACGGCTCATGGCGCAGTAGTAGCGTTCGCAACTGCTATTCCAGCGGTCCGAGTTCAAATCCCGACCAGGACTGAAGTGATTCCAGTATCGCTGCACTGCGAGCCGTTACTCTAATTATCGTGGGCGGGGAGTTGTGTGTGTGTGTATGTGTGTGTGTGTGTGTGTGTGTGTGTGTGTGTGTGTGTGTGTGTGTGTGTGTGTGTGTGTGTGTGTGTGTGTGTGTGTGTGTGTGTGTGTGTGTGTGTGTGTGTATTTACCTAGTTGTATTTACCTATTTGCATTATACGGGAAGGGGAGCTATGCTCGTGGTGACCTATTTTTGTATCTCGCAAGATCAAGTTTCTTCTTAAATTCTTGTTTGGTGTTTGCACACACTATTTCTTCATCCAATTTGTTCCATATATCTATCACTCTGTGTCGGAGGCTGTTCTTTTTCAGGTCTCTTCTGTAGTTATCCTTTTTGAGTTTCATTGCATGTCCTCTTGTTTTTCCTCTGTCCCACTTTGATAAGTCCTCTCTATCAAGGCGTTCTTTTCCTTTCATAATTCTGTAGATGGTTTGTAGGTCTCCTCGTTCTCTTCTTTGTTCCAAGGTCAGCAATTCCATTTCGGCCAGTCTTTGTTCATACTTATGTCAGGTTTGAAAGTGTTAGGGCCATCTTTGTCGTTGCTCTTTGTATTCTGTCTAATTTTCTATTGAGCAGTTCTCTGCTCTATCAATTGCACTGATGTGTGTGTGTGTGTGTGTGTGTGTGTGTGTGTGTGTGTGTGTGTGTGTGTGTGTGTGTGTGTGTGTGTGTGTGTGTGTGTGTGAAGTCACAGGATTATCCATAGACCGGTCATATAAGTTCTGAGCTCTCATCCGCGAGGGTAATAACTGACGATCACGAGTCCAACACATGATCCAAGACCATGTTGAATCGTGCGCGCGCACACACACACACACACACACACACACACACACACACACACACACACACACACACACACATCAGTGCACTTGATAGAGCAGCAAACTGCAAACAGGAGATCATAAGCTCGAGTCCTGCTGTGACCAACTGGCGCTGGATGTCCTTCTATTGTAATTTCCGTTGTCTGTTCGTTCTTGGAGACTTGCTGTAGTGAACAACGTGCCCCTGTAGAACTACTACAGGGCGTAGCGTTAAATAAAGGTACCCCGATCTACATATGTGCTACAAAATGTAACTCCATCGGTGCATGTATGTATGTATGTATGTATGTATGTATGTATGTATGTATGTATGTATGCATGTATGTATGTATGCATGTATATATGTATGTATTTATGTATGTATGTATGTGTGTATGTATGTATGTGTGTATGTATGTATTTATGTATGTATGTGTGTGTGTATGTATGTATGTATGTATGTATGTATTTATATATGTATGTATTTATATATATATGTATGTATGTATGTATGTATGCATGTATATATGTATGTATGTATGTATGTATGCATGTATATATATGTATGCATGTATGTATATATGCATTCATTTATGTATGTATGTATTTATGTACGTGTGTATGTATGTATGTACGTATGTACGTGTGTGTATGTATGTATGTATGTATGTATGTATGTATGTATGTATGTGTGTGTGTATGTACGTATGTACGTGTATGTATGTATGTATAGGTAGGTACTATGCAGTGTGAGAATCGTACCTATGTATGTATGCACTCATATATTAATGATTTATGCTCGTAAAAATATCAAAATTATAATTATCACAATTTTCTCGCTCTTTCATCTTAAAAGAATATAAGTGTCTTTTTTCAACATTATGGAGACCAGAATCTATTTTCCCAAAAAGAAGATTAATTATCAAAAATCCTGAATCTAATTATACAAAATAATTTCATTTTTGATATATGTCTTTGGACTGAAACGTATGTTGATTTTTTTGTTCAATATTTGCTATTGAGGATATCAATTTTCAATCTTTGCGAGAATTTTTACATGTCAAACGCTTGAGCTACAGATAATTAAATTTTGAATATGCTTAGGGAGGAGTAGAAATGTATCATTTATGTATTAAGAAATAAGAGAACCGTGGATAGATTCATTAGATTATGCTACAATTTCAATTATCTGTTATCAATACGCGGGACGACAGTCTTACCGTCCACCTATGAGAGAGAACTTTAAATGTAGAATTTACATTTCTATTGTGTAAATGAAGAAATATAACCGAAGTAAAATTGAGTAGAAATAAAACTAGATAATTTGTTTCAGTACAGACACAACTATAGAATGAATTTCATTACTCGCTCTTAATGATTGGTAAATTGTCATTCAGATATAGAAGTTTCTGGGTTATTTCAGGAGAAATTTTGTTTCGTTTTTCGTCACTGATGATGTCTGCTCCATTGAAAAGACGCTCACTCGTTGAAGTGTATGTTTGACACGTTCTAAAGAGTTAAACAAATCAATTGGAGTCTTCATAATTTTTCGCGCCATCAAACCAAAGGCTCTTTGGGTCTCGAAAGGCTTGTGCTTTCGATTTTCCTCCATTTTACCAAAGGCATCCTTACACAATGCCGCGGCGGGTTCTTCATCAAAGGTAGAAGCTAATCAAATATTCATTGATTCAGTAATGCTTCTGGCGTTAAACGTAAGGTTTTTGCCTGAATTTGATGTTACTGAAATCTTTCTCTTCATCGTGGAAGGGTTTGAGACCATCACGCAACTGCCCAAATTTTATTTTAAGTCTTCGAAACATCTTTAGATAAAAATGTCTATTCACCTTGGATCTTGAAAGGATGTAACTACGTAAGTATCTTTGGTTTTAAGAAAGACAAATTTGTCTTTGATCTCAAGTGATAGGTTTCCTCTCAGTGCTGTAACTCACTGAGTATTTGTATCTTTTTTTAACACAGCATCTATGTAACATGAGGTATCACAACTGATAAACAAGGATCTGCCACGCCAATAATAGTGTACGTTAATTCGTCAAAAAATAAAATATCACAATTGCATCATCACCGGCCGTGAGGCGTTTCAGATTGGCGCTGTATGAAGGTTTAATTAATTTACCCATTCTTTCAAACATGTAATGATTACTGTTTCGACGAGCCTTAACATCTTACACAACAGGAAATTGATATACAATTAACCTTGAATGCATCTTTTTCAACCGATTTTTACCTGCAGCTGAACGGTTGAAATGAGTAGCAATCAACCTGCAATCAATTTTTGAGCACTGATGTCATTCACTAACAGTTGAATGTGATGACTAGAATATTCCACATTTTCAGTCTTCGTTATTTATCTTGGTCGCGTCCGAATCTCACACACAATGCACGCGATCTGATGAGATCTACCACTTATCTATCATTGCATTTTATACTCTGGGCTAAGTCATCACCTTAAGACAGCATGACAGGATTCGTAATAGTGTAATTAAATTTGATAAAATCAGATTTAAGATTGAAATAGGCAAGAATTGGTATACCAGTAGAGTAGTTAACGAATGGAATAGACTTAGTAACCATGTAGTCAGTGGTGAAACTATTATGATTAGATAACTTTATGGATTGGGATGATAGGTGTTAGTGGACATGGAACTGCCTAGTGTAGGCCTTATGGTCTTCGCAATCTCATTTATTCTTATGTTCTTATTAAGGTACTTGCCATTATGGCGCTCTGGAAGAGTTTCTGTAAACAACACAAAGTACTTTCACTAGAGATTTCCATCTGTATTGTGACTTGTGAGCAACGTTCCCTATAAGCTGTGCGCATGCGCACGCGCGCACATATTTTACAACTAGCGCGCATAAAGAAAAAAAAATGTGCGCATAAAAAGGTTTTCAAATGATATTTAAAATCCATTCAATAAAGAAGTTCCACCCAAACATCAACTTATAAGTTCTCTGAAAATATGGTAACTTGCCAACCGCCGCTGTTTGGTGGAGGTAATATGTAATACAAATTTAGAAATTGTGCCTATTTGCTTCAATGATCAAATGAGGACTCGCACGGGTGCGCACGTACTTTTAAACAGAGAAGGCAAAGTTTGTGCACAAGCAAATTTCTGCGAACACACACACACACACA